>NW_026289312.1:0-20662 GCF_023373465.1 Oncorhynchus keta
ACTGTCTATTTTAATATGACAGACCAGCTAGATCTACTGTCTTTATTATATTATGACAGACCAGCTAGATCTATTCTCGCTATTGTATTATGAGAGACCAGCTAGATCAATTGTCTCTATTATAATATGACAGACCAGCTAGATCTAGTGTCTCTATTATATAATGACAGACCATCTAGATCTACTGTCTCTATTATATTTTGACAGACCAGGTAGATCTACTGTCTCTATTATATTATGACAGACCAGCTAGATCTACTGTCTCTATTGTATTATGACAGACCAGCTAGATCTACTATCTCTATTATATTATGACAGACCAGCTAGATCTAGTGTCTCTATTATATTATGACAGACCAACTAAATATACTGTCTCTATTATATTATGACAGACCAGCTAGATCTACTGTCTCTATTGTATTATGACAGACCAGGTCAATATACTGTCTCTATTATATTATGACAGACCAGCTAAATCTCTACTGTCTCTGTGTCTGTATTATGTTATGACAGACCAGCTAAATCTACTGTCTCTTTTGTATTATGACAGACCAGCTAGATCTACTGTGTATATTATATTATGACAGACCAGCTAGATCTACTGCCTCTATTATATTATGACAGACCAGGTAGATATACTGTCTCCATTATAAAATGACAGACCAGCTAGATCTACTGTCTCTATTATATTATGACAGACCAGCTAGATCTACTGTCTCTATTATATTATGACAGACCAGGTAGATATACTGTCTACTTATATTATGACAGACCAGCTAGATCTACTGTCTATTACATTATGACAGACCAGGTAGATCTACTGTCTCTATTATATTATGACAGACCAGCTAGATCTACTGTCTCTATTGTATTATGACAGACCAGCTAGATCTACTATCTCTATTATATTATGAAAGACCAGCTAGATCTAGTGTCTCTATTATATTATGACAGACCACCAAATATACTGTCTCTATTATGTTATGACAGACCAGCTAAATCTACTGTCTCTATTGTATTATGACAGACCAGCTAGATCTACTGCCTCTATTATATTATGACAGACCAGGTAGATATACTGTCTCCATTATAAAATGACAGACCAGCTAGATCTACTGTCTCTATTATATTATGACAGACCAGCTAGATCTACTGTCTCTATTATATTATGACAGACCAACCAAATATACTGTCTCTATTATATTATGACAGACCAGCTAGATCTACTGTCTCTATTGTATTATGACAGACCAGGTCGATATACTGTCTCTATTATATTATGACAGACCAGCTAGATCTACTGTCTCTATTGTATTATGACACCAGCTAGATCTACTATCTCTATTATATTATGACAGACCAGCTAGATCTAGTGTTCTATTATATTATGACAGACCAACTAAATATACTGTCTCTATTATGTTATGACAATCAGCTAAATCTACTGTCTCTATTGTATTATGACAGACCAGCTAGATCTACTGTGTATATTGTATTATGACAGACCAGCTAGATCTACTGCCTCTATTATATTATGACAGACCAACTAAATATACTGTCTCTATTATGTTATGACAGACCAGCTAAATCTACTGTCTCTATTGTATTATGACAGACCAACTAAATATACTGTCTCTATTATATTTTGACAGACCAGCTAGATCTACTGTCTCTATTATATTTTGACAGACCAGGTAGATCTACTGTCTCTATTCTATTATGACAGACCGGCTAGATCTACTGTGTCTATTATATTATGACAGACCAGCTAGATCTACTGTCTATTATATTATGACAGACCAGCTAGATCTAATGTCTATTTTATTATGACAGACCAGCTAGATCTACTGTCTCTATTATATTATAACAGACCAGCTAGATCTACTGTGTCTATTATATTATGACAGACCAGCTAGATCTACTGTGTCTATTATATTATGACAGACCAGCTAGATCTACTGTCCATTATATTATGACAGACCAGCTAGATCTACTGTCTATTTTATTATGACAGACCAGCTAGATCTACTGTCTCTATTGTATTATGACAGACCAGCTAGATCTACTGTCTCTATTATATTATGAGAGACCAGGTAGATATACCGACTCCATTATAAAATGACAGACCAGCTAGATCTATTCTCGCTATTGTATTACTGACAGACCAGCTAGATCAATTGTCTCTATTATAATATGACAGACCAGCTAGATCTACTGTCTCTATTATAATATGACAGACCAGCTAGATCTACTGTCTCTATTATATTATGACAGACCAGCTAAATATATTGTCTCTATTATAATATGACATTATGACAGACCAGCTAGATCTACTGTCTCTATTGTATTATGACAGACCAGCTAGATCTACTATCTCTATTAAATCATGACAGACCAGCTAGATCTAGTGTCTCTATTATATTATGACAGACCAACTAAATATACTGTCTCTATTATATTTTGACAGACCAGGTAGATCTACTGTCTCTATTATATTATGACAGACCAGCTAGATCTACTGTCTCTATTATATTTTGACAGACCAGGTAGATCTACTGTCTCTATTATATTATGACAGACCAGCTAGATCTACTGTCTCTATTATAAAATGACAGACCAGGTAGATATACTGTCTCTATTATATTATGACAGACCAGCTAAATCTACTGTCTCTATGTCTCTATTATGTTATGACAGACCAGCTAAATCTACTGTCTCTATTGTATTATGACAGACCAGCTAGATCTACTGTGTATATTGTATTATGACAGACCAGCCAGATCTACTGCCTCTATTATATTATGACAGACCAACTAAATATACTGTCTCTATTATATTTTGGACAGACCAGCTAGATCTACTGTCTCTATTATATTTTGACAGACCAGGTAGATCTACTGTCTGTCTCTATTATATATGACAGACCGCTAGATCTACTGTGTCTATTATATTATGACAGACCAGCTAGATCTACTGTCTATTATATTATGACAGACCAGCTAGATCTACTGTCTATTTTATTATGACAGACCAGCCAGATCTACTGTCTCTATTATATTATAACAGACCAGCTAGATCTACTGTGTCTATTATATTATGACAGACCAGCTATATCTACTGTCTCTCTTTTCTGTATTATGACAGACCAGGTCGATATACTGTCTCTATTATATTATGACAGACCAGCTAGATATACTGTCTCTATTATATTATGACAGACCAGGTAGATATACTGTCTCTATTATATTATGACAGACCAGCTAGATCTACTGTGTCTATTATATTATGACAGACCAGCTAGATCTACTGTCTATTATATTATGACAGACCAGCTAGATATACTGTCTATTTTATTATGACAGACCAGCGAGATCTACTGTCTCTATTGTATTATGACAGACCAGCTAGATCTACTGTCTCTATTATATTATGAGACACCAGGTAGATATACCGACTCCATTATAAAATGACAGACCAGCTAGATCTACTATCTCTATTATATTATGACAGACCAGCTAGATCTAGTGTCTCTATTATATTATGACAGACCAACTAAGTATACTGTCTCTATTATATTTTGACAGACCAGGTAGATCTACTGTCTCTATTATATAATGACAGACCAGCTAGATCTACTGTATCTATTATATTTTGACAGACCAGCTAGATCTACTGTCTCTATTATATTATGAGACACCAGGTAGATATACCGACTCCATTATAAAATGACAGACCAGCTAGATCTACTGTCTCTATTATATTATGACTGACCAGCTAGATCTACTGTCTCTATTATATTATGACAGACCAGCTAGATCTACTGTCTCTATTAAATTATGACAGACCAGGTAGATATACTATCTACTTATATTATGACAGACCAGCTATATCTACTGTGTCTATTATATTATGACAGACCAGCTAGATCTACTGTCTATTATATTATGACAGACCAGCTAGATCTACTGTCTCTATTATATTATGACAGACCAGCTAGATCTACTGTCTCTATTAAATGATGACAGACCAGGTAGATATATTATCTACTTATATTATGACAGACCAGCTATATCTACTGTGTCTATTATATTATGACAGACCAGCTAGATCTACTGCCTATTATATTATGACAGACCAGCTAGATCTACTGTCTCTATTATATTATGACAGACCAGCTAGATCTACTGTCTCTATTATATTTTGACAGACCAGGTAGATCTACTGTCTCTATTATATTATGACAGACCGGCTAGATCTACTGTCTCTATTGTATTATGACAGACCAGCTAGATCTACTGTCTCTATTATATTATGACAGAGCAGCTAGATCTATTCTCGCTTATTGTATTATGAGAGACCAGCTAGATCAATTGTCTCTATTATAATATGACAGACCAGCTAGATCTAGTGTCTCTATTATATTATGACAGACCAACTAAATCTACTGTCTCTATTATATTTTGACAGACCAGGTAAATCTACTGTCTCTATTATATTATGACAGACCAGCTAGATCTACTGTCTCTATTATATTATGACAGACCAACTAAATATACTGTCTCTATTATATTTTGACAGATCAGCTAGATCTACTGTCTCTATTATATTTTGACAGACCAGGTAGATCTACTGTCTCTATTATATTATGACAGACCGGCGAGAACTACTGTGTCTATTATATTATGACAGACCAGCTAGATCTACTGTCTATTATATTATGACAGACCAGCTAGATCTACTGTCTATTTTATTATGACAGACCAGCTAGATCTACTGTCTCTATTATATTATAACAGACCAGCTAGATCTACTGTGTCTATTATATTATGACAGACCAGCTAGATCTACTGTCTCTTCTGTATTATGACAGACCAGGTCGATATACTGTCTCTATTATATTATGACAGACCAGCTAGATATACTGTCTCTATTATATTATGACAGACCAGGTAGATATACTGTCTCTATTATATTATGACAGACCAGCTAGATCTACTGTGTCTATTATATTATGACAGACCAGCTAGATCTACTGTCTATTATATTATGACAGACCAGCTAGATATACTGTCTATTTTATTATGACAGACCAGCGAGATCTACTGTCTCTATTGTATTATGACAGACCAGCTAGATCTACTGTCTCTATTATATTATGAGACACCAGGTAGATATACCTCATTATAAAATGACAGACCAGCTAGATCTACTATCTCTATTATATTATGACAGACCAGCTAGATCTAGTGTCTCTATTATATTATGACAGACCAACTAAATATACTGTCTCTATTATATTTTGACAGACCAGGTAGATCTACTGTCTCTATTATATAATGACAGACCAGCTAGATATACTGTATCTATTATATTTTGACAGACCAGCTAGATCTACTGTCTCTATTATATTATGAGACACCAGGTAGATCTACTGTCTATTATATTATGACAGACCAGCTAGATCTACTGTCTCTATTATATTATGACTGACCAGCTAGATCTACTGTCTCTATTATATTATGACAGACCAGCTAGATCTACTGTCTCTATTATACTATGACAGACCAGCTAGATCTACTGTCTCTATTATATTTTGACAGACCAGGTAGATCTACTGTCTCTATTATATTATGACAGACCGGCTAGATCTACTGTGTCTATTATATTATGACAGACCAGCTAGATCTACTGTCTATTATATTATGACAGACCAGCTAGATCTACTGTCTATTTTATTATGACAGACCAGCTAGATCTACTGTCTCTATTGTATTATGACAGACCAGCTAGATCTACTGTCTCTATTATATTATGACAGAGCAGCTAGATCTATTCTCGCTATTGTATTATGACAGACCAGCTAGATCAATTGTCTCTATTATAATATGACAGACCAGCTAGATCTAGATCAGCTTTTACACCTGCATTGTTTGCTGTTTGGGGTTTTAGGCTGGGTTTCTGTACAGCACTTGAGATATCAGCTGATGTACGAAGGGCTATATAAATACATTTGATTTGATTTGACCATTTGATCTAGTGTCTCTATTATATTATGACAGACCAACTAAATCTACTGTCTCTATTATATTTGACAGACCAGGTAGATCTACTGTCTCTATTATATTATGACAGACCAGCTAGATCTACTGTCTCTATTATATTATGACAGACCAGCTAGATCTACTGTCTCTATTATAAAATGACAGACCCAGTAAATCTACTGTCTCTATGTCTCTATTATGGTATGACAGACCAGCTAAATCTACTGTCTCTATTGTATTATGACAGACCAGCTAGATCTACTGTCTCTATTGTATTATGACAGACCAGCTAGATCTACTGTCTCTATTATATTATAACAGACCAGCTAGATCTACTGTCTATTATATTATGACAGACCAACTAGATCTATTGTCTCTATTATAATATGACAGACCATCTAGATCTACTGTCTCTATTATATTATGACAGACCAGCTAGATCTACTGTCTATATTATATTATAACAGACCCGCTAGATCTACTGTCTCTATTCTATTATGACAGACCAGCTAGATCTACTGTCTCTATTGTATTATGACAGACCAGCTAGATCTAGTGTCTCTATTATATTATGACAGACCAACTAAATATACTGTCTCTATTATATTTTGACAGACCAGGTAGATCTACTGTCTCTATTATATAATGACAGACCATCTAGATCTACTGTCTCTATTATATTTTGACAGACCAGGTAGATCTACTGTCTCTATTATATTATGACAGACCAGCTAGATCTACTGTCTCTATTATATTATGACAGACCAGCTAGATCTACTGTCTCTATTATATTATGACAGACCAGCTAATCTACTGTCTCTATTATAAATGACAGACCAGGTAGATATACTGTCTCTATTATATTATGACAGACCAGCTAGATCTACTGTCTCTATTATATTATGACAGACCAGCTAGATATACTGTCTCTATTATATTATGACAGACCAGCTAGATCTACTGTCTCTATTATATTATGACAGACCAACTAGATCTACTGTCTCTATTATAAAATGACAGACCAGGTAGATATACTGTCTCTATTATATTATGACAGACCAGCTAGATCTACTGTCTCTATTATATTATGACAGACCAGCTAGATCTACTGTCTCTATTAATAAATGACAGACCAGCTAGATATACTGTCTCTATTATATTATGACAGACCAGGTAGATCTACTGTCTCTATTATATTATGACAGACTAGCTAGATCTACTGTCTCTATTATATTTGACAGACCAACTAGATATACTGTCTCTATTATATTATGACAGACCAGCTAGATCTACTGTCTCTATTATATTATGACAGACCAGCTAAATCTACTGTCTCTGTGTCTCTATTATGTTATGACAGACCAGCTAAATCTACTGTCTCTATTGTATTATGACAGACCAGCTAGATCTACTGTGTATATTATATTATGACAGACCAGCTAGATCTACTGCCTCTATTATATTATGACAGACCAGGTAGATATACTGTCTCCATTATATTATGACAGACCAGCTAGATCTACTGTCTCTATTATATTATGACAGACCAGCTAGATCTACTGTCTCTATTATATTATGACAGACCAGCTAGATCTACTGTCTCTATTATTATGACAGACCAGCTAAGATCTACTGTCTCTATTATATTATGACAGACCAGCTAGATCTACTGTCTCTACTGTCTCTATTATTATGACAGACCAGCTAGATCTACTGTCTCTATTATATTATGACAGACCAGCTAGATCTACTGTCTCTATTATATTATGACAGACCAGCTAGATCTACTGTCTCTATTATATTATGACAGACCAGCTAGATCTACTGTCTCTATTATATTATGACAGACCAGCTAGATCTACTGTCTCTATTATATTATGACAGACCAGCTAGATCTACTGTCTCTATTATATTATGACAGACCAGGTAGATCTACTGTCCTATATACTATGACAGACCAGCTAGATCTACTGTCTCTATTATATTATGACAGACCAGCTAGATCTACTGTCTCTATTATATTATGACAGACCAGCTAGATCTACTGTCTCTATTATAAAATGACAGACCCGGTAAATCTACTGTCTCTATGTCTCTATTATGGTATGACAGACCAGCTAAATCTACTGTCTCTATTGTATTATGACAGACCAGCTAGATCTACTGTCTCTATTGTATTATGACAGACCAGCTAGATCTACTGTCTCTATTATATTATAACAGACCAGCTAGATCTACTGTCTATTATATTATGACAGACCAGCTAGATCTATTGTCTCTATTATATTATGACAGACCATCTAGATCTACTGTCTCTATTATATTATGACAGACCAGCTAGATCTACTGTCTATATTATATTATAACAGACCAGCTAGATCTACTGTCTCTATTCTATTATGACAGACCAGCTAGATCTACTGTCTCTATTATATTATGACAGACCAGCTAGATCTACTGTCTCTATTATATTATGACAGACCAACTAAATCTACTGTCTCTATTATATTTTGACAGACCAGGTAGATCTACTGTCTCTATTATATAATGACAGACCATCTAAATCTACTGTCTCTATTATATTTTGACAGACCAGGTAGATCTACTGTCTCTATTATATTATGACAGACCAGCTAGATCTACTGTCTCTATTGTATTATGACAGACCAGCTAGATCTACTGTCTCTATTATATTATGACAGACCAGCTAGATATACTGTCTCTATTATATTATGACAGACCAACTAAATATACTGTCTCTATTATATTTTTGACAGACCAGGTAGATCTACTGTCTCTATTATATTTTGACAGACCAGGTAGATCTACTGTCTCTATTATATTATGACAGACCAGCTAGAGCTACTGTCTCTATTATATTATGACAGACCAGCTAGATCTACTGTCTCTATTATATTATGACAGACCAGCTAGATCTACTGTCTATTATTATATTATGACAGACCAGCTAGATCTACTGTCTCTATTGTATTATGACAGACCAGCTAGATCTACTGTCTCTATTATATTATGACAGACCAGCTAGATCTACTGTCTCCATTATATTATGACAGACCAGCTAGATCTATGTCTCTATTATATTATGACAGACCAGCTAGATCTACTGTCTCTATTATATTATGACAGACCAGCTAGATCTACTGTCTCTATTATATTATGACAGACCAGCTAGATCTACTGTCTCTATTATATTATGACAGACCAGGTAGATCTACTGTCTCTATTATATTATGACAGACCAGCTAGATCTACTGTCTCTATTTATATGACAGACCAGCTAGATCTACTGTGTCTATTATATTATGACAGACCAGCTAGATCTACTGTCTATTATATTATGACAGACCAGCTAGATCTACTGTCTCTATTATATTATGACAGACCAGCTAGATATACTGTCTCTATTATATTATGACAGACCAGCTAGATCTACTGTCTCTATTATATTATGAGAGACCAGGTAGATATACCGTCTCCATTATAAAATGACAGACCAGCTAGATCTATTCTCTATTGTATTATGACAGACCAGCTAGATCAATTGTCTCTATTATAATATGACAGACCAGCTAAGATCTACTGTCTCTATTATATTATGACAGACCAGCTAGATCTACTGTCTCTATTATATTATGACAGACCAGCTAGATCTACTGTCTCTATTATATAATGACAGACCAGCTAGATCTACTGTCTCTATGTATCTATTATGTTATGACAGACCAGCTAAATCTACTGTCTCTATTGTATTATGACAGACCAGCTAGATCTACTGTCTCTATTATATTATGACAGACCAGGTAGATATACCGTCTCCATTATAAAATGACAGACCAGCTAGATCTATTCTGTGTCTCTATTATATTATGACAGACCAGCTAGATCAATTGTCTCTATTATATTATGACAGACCAGCTAGATATACTGTCTCTATTATATTATGACAGACCAGCTAGATCTATTGTCTCAATTATAATATGACATTATGACAGACCAGCTAGATCTACTGTCTCTATTGTATTATGACAGACCAGCTAGATCTACTATCTCTATTATATTATGACAGATCAGCTAGATCTAGTGTCTCTATTATATTATGACAGACCAACTAAATCTACTGTCTCTATTATATTTGACAGACCAGGTAGATCTACTGTCTCTATTATATTATGACAGACCAGCTAGATCTACTGTCTCTATTATATTTTGACAGACCAGGTAGATCTACTGTCCCTATTATACTATGACAGACCAGCTAGATCATCTGTCTCTATTATATTATGACAGACCAGCTAGATCTACTGTCTCTATTATATTATGACAGACCAGCTAGATCTACTGTCTCTATTATAAAATGACAGACCCGGTAAATCTACTGTCTCTATGTCTCTATTATGGTATGACAGACCAGCTAAATCTACTGTCTCTATTGTATTATGACAGACCAGCTAGATCTACTGTCTCTATTGTATTATGACAGACCAGCTAGATCTACTGTCTCTATTATATTATAACAGACCAGCTAGATCTACTGTCTATTATATTATGACAGACCAGCTAGATCTATTGTCTCTATTATAATATGACAGACCATCTAGATCTACTGTCTCTATTATATTATGACAGACCAGCTAGATCTACTGTCTATATTATATTATAACAGACCCGCTAGATCTACTGTCTCTATTCTATTATGACAGACCAGCTAGATCTACTGTCTCTATTGTATTATGACAGACCAGCTAGATCTAGTGTCTCTATTATATTATGACAGACCAACTAAATATACTGTCTCTATTATATTTTGACAGACCAGGTAGATCTACTGTCTCTATTATATAATGACAGACCATCTAGATATACTGTCTCTATTATATTTTGACAGACCAGGTAGATCTACTGTCTCTATTATATTATGACAGAGACCAGCTAGATCTACTGTCTCTATTGTATTATGACAGACCAGCTAGATCTACTATCTCTATTATATTATGACAGACCAGCTAGATCTAGTGTCTCTATTATATTATGACAGACTAGCTAAATCTACTGTCTCTATTATATTTAGACAGACCAGCTAGATATACTGTCTCTATTGTATTATGACAGACCAGGTAGATATACTGTCTCTATTATATTATGACAGACCAGGTAGATATACTGTCTCTATTATATTATGACAGACCAGCTAGATCTACTGTGTCTATTATATTATGACAGACCAGCTAGATCTACTGTCTATTATATTATGACAGACCAGCTAGATCTACTGTCTATTTTATTATGACAGACCAGCTAGATCTACTGTCTCTATTGTATTATGACAGACCAGCTAGATCTACTGTCTCTATTATATTATGAGGAGACCAGGTAGATATACCGACTCTATTATAAAATGACAGACCAGCTAGATCTATTCTCTCTATTATATTATGACAGACCAGCTAGATCTACTGTCTCTATTATAATATGACAGACCAGCTAGATCTACTGTCTCTATTATAATATGACAGACCAGCTAGATCTACTGTCTCTATTATATTATGACAGACCAGGTAGATCTCTGTCTCTATATATAATACAGACCAGCTAAATCTACTGTCTCTATTGTATTATGACAGACCAGCTAGATCTACTGTGTATATTATATTATGACAGACCAGCTAGATCTACTGTCTATTACATTATGACAGACCAGCTAGATCTACTGTCGCTATTATATTATGACAGACCAGGTAGATATACTGTCTCTATTGTATTATGACAGACCAGCTAGATCTACTGTCTCTATTATATTATGACAGACCAGCTAGATCTACTGTCTCTATTATATTATGACAGACCAGCTAGATCTACTGTCTATTATATTATGACAGACCAGCTAGATCTATTGTCTCTATTATAATATGACAGACCATCTAGATCTACTGTCTCTATTATATTATGACAGACCAGCTAGATCTACTGTCTATATTATATTATAACAGACCCGCTAGATCTACTGTCTCTATTGTATTATGACTGACCAGCTAGATCTACTGTCTCTATTATATTATGACAGACCAGCTAGATCTACTGTCTCTATTATATTATGACAGACCAGCTAAATCTACTGTCTCTATGTCTCTATTATGTTATGACAGACCAGCTAAATCTACTGTCTCTATTATATAATGACAGACCAGCTAGATCTACTGTGTATATTATATTATGACAGACCAGCTAGATATACTGCCTCTATGTCTCTATTATGTTATGACAGACCAGCTAAATCTACTGTCTCTATTGTATTATGACAGACCAGCTAGATCTACTGTGTCTATTACATTATGACAGACCAGCTAGATATACTGCCTCTATTATATTATGACAGACCAGCTAGATCTACTGTGTCTATTATATTATGACAGACCAGCTAGATCTACTGTGTCTATTATATTATGACAGACCAGCTAGATCTACTGTCTCTATTATATTATGACAGACCAGCTAGATCTACTGTCTCTATTCTATTATGACAGACCAGCTATATCTACTGTCTATATTGTATTATGACAGACCAGCTAGATCTACTATCTCTATTATATTATGACAGACCATCTAGATCTAGTGTCTCTATTATATTATGACAGACCAACTAAATATACTGTCTCTATTGTATTTTGACAGACCAGCTAGATCTACTGTCTCTATTATATTTTGACAGACCAGCTAGATCTACTGTCTCTATTATATTATGACAGACCGGCTAGATCTACTGTGTCTATTATATTATGACAGACCAGCTAGATCTACTGTCTATTATATTATGACTGACCAGCTAGATCTACTGTCTATTTATTATGACAGACCAGCTAGATCTACTGTCTCTATTGTATTATGACAGACCAGCTAGATCTCCTGTCTCTATTATATTATGACAGACCAGCTAGATCTATTCTCGCTATTATATTATGAGAGACCAGCTAGATCAACTGTCTCTATTATAATATGACAGACCAGCTAGATCTACTGTGTCTATTATATTATGACAGACCAGGTAGATCTACTGTCTCTATTATATTTTGACAGACCAGGTAGATCTACTGTCTATTATATTATGACAGACCAGCTAGATCTACTGTCTCTATTATATTATGACAGACCAGCTAGATCTACTGTCTCTAGTATATTATGACAGACCAGCTAGATCTACTGTCTCTATTATATTATGACAGACCAGCTAGATCTACTGTCTCCATTATAAAATGACAGACCAGCTAGATCTACTGTCTCTATTATATTATGACTGAACAGCTAGATCTACTGTCTCTATTATATTATGACAGACCAACTAGATCTACTGTCTCTATTATATTATGACAGACCAGGTAGATATACTGTCTCTATTATATTATGACAGACCAACTAAATATACTGTCTCTATTATATTTTGACAGACCAGGTAGATCTACTGTCTCTATTATATAATGACAGACCAGCTAAATCTACTGTCTCTATGTCTCTATTATGTTATGACAGACCAGCTAAATCTACTGTCTCTATTGTATTATGACAGACCAGCTAGATCTACTGTGTATATTATATTATGACAGACCAGCTAGATATACTGCCTCTATGTCACTATTATGTTATGACAGACCAGCTAAATCTACTGTCTCTATTGTATTATGACAGACCAGCTAGATCTACTGTGTCTATTACATTATGACAGACCAGCTAGATATACTGCCTCTATTATATTATGACAGACCAGCTAGATCTACTGTGTCTATTATATTATGACAGACCAGCTAGATCTACTGTGTCTATTATATTATGACAGACCAGCTAGATCTACTGTCTCTATTATTATGACAGACCAGCTATATCTACTGTCTATATTGTATTATGACAGACCAGCTAGATCTACTATCTCTATTATATTATGACAGACCATCTAGATCTAGTGTCTCTATTATATTATGACAGACCAACTAAATATACTGTCTCTATTATATTTTGACAGACCAGCTAGATCTACTGTCTCTATTATATTTTGACAGACCAGGTAGATCTACTGTCTCTATTATATTATGACAGACCGGCTAGATCTACTGTGTCTATTATATTATGACAGACCAGCTAGATCTACTGTCTATTATATTATGACTGACCAGCTAGATCTACTGTCTATTTTATTATGACAGACCAGCTAGATCTACTGTCTCTATTGTATTATGACAGACCAGCTAGATCTCCTGTCTCTATTATATTATGACAGACCAGCTAGATCTATTCTCGCTATTGTATTATGAGAGACCAGCTAGATCGGTGTCTCTATTATAATATGACAGACCAGCTAGATCTACTGTGTCTATTATAATATGACAGACCAGCTAGATCTACTGTCTCTATTATATTTTGACAGACCAGGTAGATCTACTGTCCCTATTATACTATGACAGACCAGCTAGATCTACTGTCTCTATTATATTATAACAGACCAGCTAGATCTACTGTCTCTATTGTATTATGACAGACCAGCTAGATCTACTGTCTCTATTATATTATAACAGACCAGCTAGATCTACTGTCTCTATTCTATTATGACAGACCAGCTAGATCTACTGTCTCTATTGTATTATGACAGACCAGCTAGATCTATTGTCTCTATTATAATATGACAGACCATCTAGATCTACTGTCTCTATTATATTATGACAGACCAGCTAGATCTACTGTCTATTATATTATGACAGACCAGCTAGATCTACTGTCTCTATTATATTATGACAGACCAGCTAGATCTACTGTCTCTATTATATTATGACAGACCAGCTAGATCTACTGTCTCTATTATATTATGACAGACCAGCTAGATATACTGTCTATTATAAAATGACAGACCAGCTAGATCTACTGTCTCTATTATATTATGACAGACCAGCTAGATCTATTCTCGCTATTGTATTATGAGAGACCAGCTAGATCAATTGTCTCTATTATAATATGACAGACCAGCTAGATCTAGTGTCTCTATTATATAATGACAGACCATCTAGATCTACTGTCTCTATTATATTTTGACAGACCAGGTAGATCTACTGTCTCTATTATATTATGACAGACCAGCTAGATCTACTGTCTCTATTGTATTATGACAGACCAGCTAGATCTACTATCTCTATTATATTATGACAGACCAGCTAGATCTAGTGTCTCTATTATATTATGACAGACCAGCTAAATATACTGTCTCTATTATATTATGACAGACCAGCTAGATCTACTGTCTCTATATTATGACAGACCAGGTCAATATACTGTCTCTATTATATTATGACAGACCAGCTAAATCTACTGTCTCTGTGTCTGTATTATGTTATGACAGACCAGCTAAATCTACTGTCTCTTTGTATTATGACAGACCAGCTAGATCTACTATGTATATTATATTATGACAGACCAGCTAGATCTACTGCCTCTATTATATTATGACAGACCAGGTAGATATACTGTCTCCATTATAAAATGACAGACCAGCTAGATCTACTGTCTCTATTATATTATGACAGACCAGCTAGATCTACTGTCTCTATTATATTATGACAGACCAGGTAGATATACTGTCTACTTATATTATGACAGACCAGCTAGATCTACTGTCTATTATGCATTATGACAGACCAGGTAGATCTACTGTCTCTATTATATTATGACAGACCAGCTAGATCTACTGTCTCTATTGTATTATGACAGACCAGCTAGATCTACTATCTCTATTATATTATGAAAGACCAGCTAGATCTAGTGTCTCTATTATATTATGACAGACCAACTAAATATACTGTCTCTATTATGTTATGACAGACCAGCTAAATCTACTGTCTCTATTGTATTATGACAGACCAGCTAGATCTACTGCCTCTATATATATTTTAATATGACAGACCAGCTAGATCTACTGTCTCTATTATAAAATGACAGACCAGCTAGATCTATTCTCGCTATTGTATTATGACAGACCAGCTAGATCAATTGTCTCTATTATAATATGACAGACCAGCTAAATATACTGTCTCTATTATATAATGACAGACCATCTAGATCTACTGTCTCTATTATATTTTGACAGACCAGGTAGATCTACTGTCTCTATTATATTATGACAGACCAGCTAGATCTACTGTCTCTATTGTATTATGACAGACCAGCTAGATCTACTATCTCTATTATATTATGACAGACCAGCTAGATCTAGTGTCTCTATTATATTATGACAGACCAACTAAATATACTGTCTCTATTATATTATGACAGACCAGCTAGATCTACTGTCTCTATTGTATTATGACAGACCAGGTCAATATACTGTCTCTATTATATTATGACAGACCAGCTAGATATACTGTCTCTATTATATTATGACAGACCAGGTCGATATACTGTGTCTATTATATTATGACAGACCAGCTAGATCTACTGTCTATTATATTATGACAGACCAGCTAGATCTACTGTCTCTATTGTATTATGACAGACCAGCTAGATCAACAGTCTCTATTATATTATGAGAGACCAGGTAGATATACCGACTCCATTATAAAATGACAGACCAGCTAGATCTATTCTCGCTATTGTATTATGACAGACCAGCTAGATCAATTGTCTCTATTATAATATGACAGACCAGCTAGATCTACTGTCTCTATTATAATATGACAGACCAGCTAGATCTACTGTCTCTATTATATTATGACAGACCAGCTAGATCTATTGTCTCTATTATAATATGACATTATGACAGACCAGCTAGATCTACTGTCTCTATTTTATTATGACAGACCAGGTAAATCTACAGTCTCTATTATATTATGACAGACCAGCTAGATCTACTGTCTCTATTATATTATGACAAACCAGCTAGATCTACTGTCTCTATTACATTATGACAGACCAGCTAAATCTACTGTCTCTATGTCTCTATTATGTTATGACAGACCAGGTAAATCTACTGTCTCTATTTATTATGACAGACCAGCTAGATCTACTGTGTATATTATATTATGATAGACCAGCTAGATCTACTGTCTCTATTATAAAATGACAGACCAGCTAGATCTACTGTCTCTATTATATTATGACAGACCAGCTCAGATCTACTGTCTCTATTATGATATGACAAGAATTGAGCTAAGAAATATACTGTCTACTATAATATATTATGACAGACCAGCTAGATCTACTGCCTCTATTGTATTATGAGAGACCAGCTAGATCTACTATCTCTATTAAATCATGACAGACCAGCTAGATCTAGTGTCTCTATTATATTATGACAGACCATCTAGAATACTGTCTCTATTATATTTTGACAGACCAGGTAGATCTACTGTCTCTATTATATTATGACAGACCAGCTAGATCTACTGTCTCTATTATATTTTGACAGACCAGCTAGATCTACTATCTCTATTATATTATGACAGACCACAGCTAGATCTAGTGTCTCTGGCTATAAAATGACAGCACCAGGTAAATATACTGTCTCTATTATATTATGACAGACCAGCTAGATCTACTGTCTCTATTGTATTATGACAGACCAGGTCAATATACTGTCTCTATTATATTATGACAGACCAGCTAGATATACTGTCTCTATTATATTATGACAGACCAGCTAGATATACTGTGTCTATTATATTATGACAGACCAGCTAAATATACTGTCTCTATTATATTATGACAGACCAGCCAGATCTACTGTCTCTATTATATTATGACAGACCAGCTAGATCAACAGTCTCTATTATATTATGAGACCAGGTAGATATACTGTGTCATTATAAAATGACAGACCAGCTAGATCTATTCTCGCTATTGTATTATGACAGACCAGCTAGATCAATTGTCTCTATTATAATATGACAGACCAGCTAGATCTACTGTCTCTATTATAATATGACAGACCAGCTAGATCTACTGTCTCTATTATATTATGACAGACCAGCTAGATCTATTGTCTCTATTATAATATGACATTATGACAGACCAGCTAGATCTACTGTCTCTATTTTATTATGACAGACCAGGTAAATCTACAGTCTCTATTATATTATGACAGACCAGCTAGATCTACTGTCTCTATTATATTATGACAAACCAGCTAGATCTACTGTCTCTATTACATTATGACAGACCAGCTAAATCTACTGTCTCTATGTCTCTTTATGTTATGACAGACCAGCCAAATCTACTGTCTCTATTGTATTATGACAGACCAGCTAGATCTACTGTGTCTATTATATTATGAGACACCAGGTAGATATACCGACTCCATTATAAAATGACGAACCAGCTAGATCTACTATCTCTATTATATTATGACAGACCAGCCAGATCTGGTATTATACATTATATTATGACAGACCAACTAAGTATACTGTCTCTATTATATTTTGACAGACCAGCTAGATCTACTGCCTCTATTGTATTATGACAGACCAGCTAGATCTAGTGTCTCTATTATATTATGACAGACCAACTAAATATACTGTCTCTATTATATTTTGACAGACCAGCTAGATCTACTGTCTCTATTATATTTTGACAGACCAGGTAGATCTACTGTCTCTATTATATTATGACAGACCGGCTAGATCTACTGTGTCTATTATATTATGACAGACCAGCTAGATCTACTGTCTCTATTATATTATGACAGACCAGCTAGATCTACTGTCTATTTTATTATGACAGACCAGCTAGATCTACTGTCTCTATTATATTATAACAGACCAGCTAGATCTACTGTGTCTATTATATTATGACAGACCAGCTAGATCTACTGTCTCTTCTGTATTATGACAGACCAGGTCGATATACTGTCTCTATTATATTATGACAGACCAGCTAGATATACTGTCTCTATTATATTATGACAGACCAGGTAGATATACTGTCTCTATTATATTATGACAGACCAGCTAGATCTACTGTGTCTATTATATTATGACAGACCAGCTAGATCTACTGTCTATTATATTATGACAGACCAGCTAGATATACTGTCTCTATTATATTATGACAGACCAGGTAGATATACTGTCTCTATTATATTATGACAGACCAGCTAGATCTACTGTCTCTATTATATTATGACAGACCAGCGAGATCTACTGTCTCTATTGTATTATGACAGACCAGCTAGATCTACTGTCTCTATTATATTATGAGACACCAGGTAGATATACCGACTCCATTATAAAATGACAGACCAGCTAGATCTACTATCTCTATTATATTATGACAGACCAGCTAGATCTAGTGTCTCTATTATATTATGACAGACCAACTAAATATACTGTCTCTATTATATTTTGACAGACCAGGTAGATCTACTGTCTCTATTATATAATGACAGACCAGTTAGATCTACTGTATCTATTATATTTTGACAGACCAGCTAGATCTACTGTCTCTATTATATTATGAGACACCAGGTAGATCTACTGTCTATTATATTATGACAGACCAGCTAGATCTACTGTCTCTATTATATTATGACTGACCAGCTAGATCTACTGTCTCTATTATATTATGACAGACCAGCTAGATCTACTGTCTCTATTATACTATGACAGACCAGCTAGATCTACTGTCTCTATTATATTTTGACAGACCAGGTAGATCTACTGTCTCTATTATATTATGACAGACCGGCTAGATCTACTGTGTCTATTATATTATGACAGACCAGCTAGATCTACTGTCTATTATATTATGACAGACCAGCTAGATGTACTGTCTATTTTATTATGACAGACCAGCTAGATCTACTGTCTCTATTGTATTATGACAGACCAGCTAGATCTACTGTCTCTATTATATTATGACAGACCAGCTAGATCTATTCTCGCTATTGTATTATGAGAGACCAGCTAGATCAATTGTCTCTATTATAATATGACAGACCAGCTAGATCTAGTGTCTCTATTATATTATGACAGACCAACTAAATCTACTGTCTCTATTATATTTTGACAGACCAGGTAGATCTACTGTCACTATTATATTATGACAGACCAGCTAGATCTACTGTCTCTATTATATTATGACAGACCAGCTAGATCTACTGTCTCTATTATAAAATGACAGACCCGGTAAATCTACTGTCTCTATGTCTCTATTATGGTATGACAGACCAGCTAAATCTACTGCCTCTATTGTATTATGACAGACCAGCTAGATCTACTGTCTCTATTGTATTATGACAGACCAGCTAGATCTACTGTCTCTATTATATTATAACAGACCAGCTAGATCTACTGTCTCTATTCTATTATGACAGACCAGCTAGATCTACTGTCTCTATTGTATTATGACAGACCAGCTAGATCTATTGTCTCTATTATAATATGACAGACCATCTAGATCTACTGTCTCTATTATATTATGACAGACCAGCTAGATCTACTGTCTATTATATTATGACAGACCAGCTAGGATCTACTGTCTATTATATTATGACAGACCAGCTAGATCTACTGTCTCTATTATATTATGACAGACCAGCTAGATCTACTGTCTATTATATTATGACAGACCAGCTAGAT
>NW_026289313.1:0-3762 GCF_023373465.1 Oncorhynchus keta
TTTATGGTACAGTGGCAAGACGGAAGCCACTCCTCAGTAAAAGGCACATGACAGCCCGCTTGGAGTCTGCCAAAAGGCATCTAAAGGACTTTTTAAATTTTTTTTTTTATTTATTTCACCTTTATTTAACCAGGTAGGCTAGTTGAGAACAAGTTCTCATTTGCAACTGCGACCTGGCCAAGATAAAGCATAGCAGTGTGAACAGACAACACAGAGTTACACATGGAGTAAACAATTAGCAAGTCAATAACACAGTAGAAAAAAAAAAAAAAAAAAATGGGCAGTCTATATACAATGTGTGCAAAAAGGCATGAGGAGGTAGGCCCGAATAATACAATTTTGCAGATTAACACTGGAGAGTGATAAATGATCAGATGGGCATGTACAGGTAGAGATATTGGTGTGCAAAAGAGCAGAAAAGTAAATAAATAAAAACAGTATAAAAAAACAGTATGGGAATGAGGTAGGTGAAAAGGGTGAGCTATTTACCTATAGACTATGTACAGCTGCAGCGATCGGTTAGCTGCTCGGATAGCTGATGTTTGAAGTTGGAGAGGGAGATAAAGTCTCAACTTCAGCGATTTTACAGTCGTTCCAGTCACAGGCAGCAGAGTACTGGAACGAAGGCGGCCAAATGAGGTGTTGGCTTTAGGGATGATCAGTGAGATACACCTGCTGGAGCGCGTGCTACGGATGGGTGTTGCCATCGTGACCAGTGAACTGAGATAAGGCGGAGCTTTACCTAGCATGGACTTGTAGATGACCTGGAGCCAGTGGGTCTGGCGACGAATATGTAGTGAGGGCCAGCCGACTAGAGCATACAAGTCGCAGTGGTGGGTGGTATAAGGTGCTTTAGTGACAAAGCGGATGGCACTGTGATAGACTGCATCAGTTTGCTGAGTAGAGTGTTGGAAGCCATTTTGTAGATGACATCGCCGAAGTCGAGATCGGTAGGATAGTCAGTTTTACTAGGGTAAGCTTGGCAGCGTGAGTGAAGGAGGCTTTGTTGCGGAATAGAAAGCCGACTCTGGATTTGATTTTGATTGGAGATGTTTGATGTGAGTCTGGAAGGAGAGTTTGCAGTCTAGCCAGACACTAGGTACTTATAGATGTCCACATATTCAAGGTTGGAACCATCCAGGGTGGTGATGCTAGTCGGGCATGCGGGTGCAGGCAGCGATCGGTTAAAAGCATGCATTTGGTTTTACTCGCGTTTAAGAGCAGTTGGAGGCCACGGAAGGAGTGCTGTATGGCATTGAAGCTCGTTTGGAGGTTTGATAGCACAGTGTCCAATGCGGGCGAAAGTATATAGAATGGTGTCGTCTGCGTAGGGTGGATCAGGGAATCGCCCGCAGCAAGAGCAACATCATTGATATATACAGAGAAAGAGTCGGCCCGGGGGTGAACCCTGTGGCACCCCATAGAGACTGCCAGAGGACCCGGACAGCATGCCCTCTGATTTGACACACTGAACTCTGTCTGCAAAGTAATTGAGTGAACCAGGCAAGGCAGTCATCCGAAAAACCGAGGCTGTTGAGTCTGCCGATAAGAATTTGGTTATTGACAGAGTCGAAAGCCTTGGCGAGGTCGATGAAAGACGGCTGCACAGTACTGTCTTTTATCGATGGCGGTTATGATATCATTTAGTACCTTGAGTGTGGCTGAGGGTGCACCCGTGACCGGCTCGGAAACCAGATTGCACAGCGGAGAAGGTACGGTGGGATTCGAGATGGTCAGTGACCTGTTTGTTGACTTGGCTTTCAAAGACCTTAGATAGGCAGGGCAGGATGGATATAGGTCTATAGCAGTTTGGGTCCCGGTGTCTCCCCTTTGAAGAGGGGATGACTCGGCAGCTTTCAATCCTTAGGGATCTCAGACGATATGAAGAGAGGTTGAACAGGCTGGTAATAGGGTTGCGACAATGGCGGCAGATAGTTTCAGAAATAGCGGGTCCAGATTGTCAAGCCCAGCTGATTTATGCGGGTCCAGGTTTTGCAGCTCTTTCAGAACATCTGCTATCTGGATTTGGGTAAAGGAGAACCTGGAGAGGCTTGGGTGAGGAACTACGGGCGGAGCTGTTGGCGGGTTAAGGTAGCCAGGCGGAAGGCATGGCCAGCCGTTGAAGTGCTTATTGAAGTTTTTCGATAATCATGGATTTATCGGTGGGACCGTGTTTCTAGCCTCAGTGCAGTGGGCAGCTGGGGAGGAGGTGCTCTTGTTCTCCATGGACTTCACGGTGTCCCAGAACTTTTTTGGAGTTGGAGCTACAGGATGCAAACTTCTGCCTGAAGAAGCTGGCCTTAGCTTTCCTGACTGACTGCGTGTATTGGTTCCTGACTTCCCTGAACAGTTGCATATCACGGGGGCTATTGATGCTATTGCAGTCCGCCACAGGATGTTTTTGTGCTGGTCGAGGGCAGTCAGGTCTGGGAGTGAACCAAGGGCTGTATCTGTTCTTGGTTCTGCATTTTTGAACGGAGCATGCTTATCCAAAATGGTGAGGAAGTTACTTTTAAAGAATGACCAGGCATCCTCAACTGACGGGATGAGGTCAATGTCCTTCCAGGATACACGGGCCAGGTCGATTAGAAAGGCCTGCTCACAGAAGTGTTTTGGGAACGTTTGACAGTGATGAGGTGGTCGTTTGACTGCGCTCCGTGGCGGATACAGGCGATGAGGCAGTGATCGCTGAGATCCTGGTTGAAGACAGCGGAGAGTATATTTGGAGAGGCCAGTTGGTCAGGGCAGCGTCTATGAGTGCCCTTGTTTACAGGAGTTAGGGTTGTACCTGGTGGGTTCCTTGATGATTTGCGTGAGATTGAGGCATCTAGCTTAGATTGTAGGACTGCCGGGGTGTTAAAAGCATATCCCAGTTTAGGTCACCTAACAGAGCAAACTCTGAAGCTAGATGGGGGCGATCAATTCACAAATGGTGTCCAGGGCACAGCTAGAGGGAGCTGACGGGGGTCGGTAGCAGGCGGCAACAGTGAGAGACTTGTTTCTGGAAGTAATTTTCAAAATTAGTAGTTCAAACTGTTTGGGTATGGACCTGGAAAGTATGACATTACTTTGCAGGCTATCTCTGCAGTAGACTGCGACTCCGCCCCCTTTGGCAGTTCTATCTTGACGGAAGATGTTATAGTTGGGTATGGAAATCTCTGAATTTTTGGTGGCCTTCCTGAGCAGGATTCCAGACACGGCAAGGACATCAGGGTTAGCAGAGTGTGCTAAAGCAGTGAGTAAAACAAACTTAGGGAGGAGGCTTCTGATGTTGACATGCATAAAACCAAGACTTTTCGATCACAGAAGTCAACAAATGAGGGTACCTGGGGACATACGGGGCCTGGGTTTACCTCCCACATCACCCGACGGAACAGAAGGAGTAGTATGAGGTGCGGCTAAAGGCTATCAAAACTGGTCGCCTAGAGCGTTGGGGCAGAGGATAAGAGGAGCAGGTTTCTGGGCATGGTAGAATATATTCAGGGCATAATGCGCAGACAGGGGTATGGTGGGGATGCGGGTACAGCGGAGGTAAGCCCAGGCACTGGGTGATGATGAGAGGTTGTATCTCTGGACATGCTGGTTGTAATGGGTGAGGTCACCGCATGTGTGGGGGTGGGACAAAGGAGGTAACAGGGGTATGCAGAGTGGATCTAGGGGCTCCATTGTGAACTAAAACAATGATAACTAACCTGAACAACAGTATACAAGGCATATTGACATTTGGGAGAGACATACAGCGAGGCATACAGTAATCACAGG
>NW_026289314.1:0-25000 GCF_023373465.1 Oncorhynchus keta
CCTGGTCCAAGGTAGTGCACTATATAGGGAGTAGGTCCATGTGGGCCTGTCTCGGTTGTTTCGTGGTAAATCAGCGATGTTATTTTGTTCTTGTTCATGTTTTCGTTTGTCTCCTTGGGAAAGTCTGTGTTGTTTGGCTGGTGATGATGTATGGATCACATGATTACATCCCACACTTTATTGGGCCGATGAAAGTAGTGGACATCTCCAGACCAGTTAAATCCCACACAGGCAGAGGATGTTTAGGAGAACAGCCATCTCAGGGCCAAGTTTGTTCCTGGGAAGTCAAATTTGTCTTAGTTATGAGAAACTCACACAGTCTATTTTAATAATGCACTTAAATCCTTAAGACTTATTTGTTTTAAAGACGTGGGTTAAAATGATGTGTAGAAAAACAATGATGGATCATAATATATTTACATCCCAAAGTTTCAGTGATTTCTGAGGAGAAACCTCTGGCGTTTTGAGGTCGCACTGTTCTCACAGTGGTAAAGATGTGTGTGCGGGTGTGTGTGTGTATGCGTGTAGTGTGTGTGTGTATGCTGTGTGCATGTGTGTGTGTGTGTGCGTGTGTGTAGTGTGTGTGTGTGTGTGTGTGTATGCTGTGTGTGTGTGTATGCGTGTGTGTGTCGTATGCGTGTGTGTGTGTGTGTATGCGTGTGTGTGTATGTGTGTGTGTGTGTGTGTGTGTGTGTGTGTGTGTGTGTGTGTGTGTGTGTGTGTGTGTGTGTGTGTGTGTGTGTGTGTGTGTGTGTGTGTGTGTGTGTGTGTGTGTGATGTGTGCGTGTGTGTGTGAGTGTGCTGAGTGTAGCGTGTGTGATGCGTGTGCGTGCGTGCGCAGCGTGTGTATGCATGTGTGTGTGTGTGTGTGTTAAAGATACTCTGCCCCATATCTGCCAGACACTGAAAACAGATCGCCTGATTTATTCTCTGGATAAAACAGTCTGTTTCTGGAGACAATTGAACCCTCATTGAATCAAGGACAAAAGGATAGATGAATGGTCCGTGTGTGTGTGTGTGTGTGTGTGTGTGCGTGTGGTGTGAGTGTGCGCGTGTGTGTGTATGCTGGTGTGCGTGTGCGTGCGTGCGCGTGATGTGTGTATCACATGTGTGTGTGTGTGTGTTAAAGATACTCTGCCCCATATCTGCCGAACACTGAAGCTGGAATCGCCTGATTTATTCTCTGGATAAAACAGTCTGTTTCTGGGACAATTGAACCCTCATTGAATCAGAGGACAATAGGATAGAGATGAATGGTCCGACCCACATAGGATAGAGAGGAGAGGGCTGGTCCGACCCACATAGGATAGAGAGGGAGAGGGGCTGGTTAGACAGCGATAGGAGGGAGAGGGGAAGGGCTAGTTAGACCCACATAGATAGAGATGGAGAGGGCTGGTTAGACCCACATAGGAGGGAGGAGAGGAGCTAGTTAGACCCATATAGGATAGAGGAGGAGGGGCTGGTTAGACCCACATAGGATAGGAGGGACCTATATAGATAGAGAGGGAGAGGGCTGGTTAGACCCACATAGGATAGAGAGGGAGAGAGGGCTGGTTAGACCCACATAGGATAGAGAGGGAGAGGGCTGGTTAGACCCACATAGGAGGGAAGGGAGGGCTGGTTAGACCCACATAGGAGGGAGAGGGAGAGGGCTAGTTAGACCCACATAGGATAGAGATGGAGAGGGCTGGTTAGACCCACATAGGAGGGAAGGGCTGGTTAGACCCACATAGGAGGGAGAAGGGAGAGGCTGGCTGGTTAGACCCACATAGGAGGGAGAGGGAGAGGGCTGGTTAGACCCATGGGAGGAGAGGGAGAGGGCTGGTTAGACCCACAGGAGGGAGAGGGAGAGGGCTGGTTAGACCCACATAGGAGGGAGATGGAGAGGGCTGGTTAGACCCACATAGGATAGAGAGGAGAGGGCTGGTTAGACCATATAGGAGGAGAGGAGAGGGCTGGTTAGACCCATAGGATAGAGATGGAGAGGGCTGGTTAGACCCACATAGGAGGGAGAGGAGAGGGCTGGTTAGGACCCCATATAGGATAGAGGGAGAGAGGCTGGTTAGACCCACATAGGATAGAGAGAGGAGAGGGCTGGTTAGACCCACAGGATAGAGAGGAGAGAGGCTGGTTAGACCCACATAGGATAGAGAGGAGAGGGCTGGTTAGACCCCACATAGGATAGAGAGGAGAGGGCTGGTTAGACCACATAGGATAGAGAGGATAGAGAGGAGGGAGAGGGCTGGTTAGACCCATAGGATAGAGAGGGAGAGGGCTGGTTAGACCCACATAGAATAGAGAGAGGAGAGGGCTGGTTAGACCCATATAGGATAGAGGGAGAGGGCTGGTTAGACCCACACAGGATAGAGAGGAGAGGGCTGGACCCACAGGATAGGAGGGAGAGGGCTGGTTAGACCCATAGGATAGAGAGGGGAGAGGGCTGGTTAGACTCATATAGAATAGAGAGGGAGAGGGCTGGTTAGACCCACATAGGATAGGGAGAGGAGAGGCTGGTTAGACCCATATAGGATAGAGAGGGAGAGGGCTGGTTAGACCCATATAGGATAGAGATGGAGAGGGCTGGTTAGACCCACATAGGATAGAGGGAGAGAGGCTGGTTAGACCCATATAGATAGAGAGGAGAGGGCTGGTTAGACCCATATAGGATAGAGAGGAGAGGGCTGGTTAGACCCACATAGGATAGAGAGGGAGAGGGCTGGTTAGACCTACATAGGATAGAGAGGGAGAGGGCTGGTTAGACCCATATAGGATAGAGAGGGAGAGGCCATGGTTAGACCCACATAGGATAGAGATGGAGAGGGCTGGTTAGACCCACATAGGATAGAGATGGAGAGGGCTGGTTAGACCCACATAGGATAGAGAGGAGAGGGCTGGTTAGACCCACATAGGATAGAGAGGGAGAGGGCTGGTTAGACCCACATAGGATAGAGAGGAGAGGGCTGGTTAGACCCACATAGGATAGAGAGAGGGAGAGGGCTGGTTAGACCCACATAGATAGAGAGGGAGAGGGCTAGTTAGACCCACATAGGATAGAGGGAGAGGGCTGGTTAGGACCCACATAGGAGGGAGAGAGGAGGGCTGGTTAGGACCCATATAGGAGGGAGAGGGAGAGGGCTGGTTAGGAACCCATATAGGACAGAGGAGGAGAGGGCTGGTTAGACCCACATAGAGGAGAGGAGAGGGCTGGTTAGACCCACATAGGATAGAGAGGGAGAGGGCTGGTTAGACCCATATAGGATAGAGAGGGAGAGGGCTGGTTTAGACCCATATAGGATAGAGAGGGAGAGGGGCTGGTTAGACCCACATAGGATAGAGAGGGAGAGGGCTGGTTAGACCCATATAGGATAGAGAGGGAGAGGGCTGGTTAGACCCACATAGGGGGAGAGGGAGAGGGCTGGTTAGACCCACATAGGAGGGAGAGGGAGAGGGCTGGTTAGACCCACATAGGATAGAGATGGAGAGGGCTGGTTAGACCCATATAGGATAGAGAGGGAGAGGGCTGTTAGACCCATAGGATAGAGAGGGGAGAGGGCTGGTTAGACCCACATAGGATAGAGATGGAGAGGGCTGGTTAGACCCATATAGGATAGAGAGGAGAGGGCTGGTTAGACCCACATAGGATAGGGAGAGGGTTAGACCCACATAGGATAGAGAGGGAGAGGGCTGGTTAGACCCATATAGGATAGAGATGGGAGAGGGCTGGTTAGACCCACATAGGATAGAGAGGGAGAGGGCTGGTTAGACCCATATAGGATAGAGATGGAGAGGGCTGGTTAGACCCACATAGGAGGGAGATGGAGAGGGCTGGATTAGAGACATAGGAGGGAGAGGGAGAGGGCTGGTTAGACCCACATAGGATAGAGATGGAGAGGGCTGGTTAGACCCACATAGGATAGAGATGGAGAGGGCTGGTTAGACCCACATAGGATAGAGAGGGAGAGGGCTGGTTAGACCCATATAGGATAGAGAGGGAGAGGGCTGGTTAGACCCACATAGGATAGAGAGGAGAGGGCTGGTTAGACCCACATAGGATAGAGAGGGAGAGGGCTGGTTAGACCCATATAGGATAGAGAGGAGAGGGCTGGTTAGACCCCATAGGATAGAGAGGGAGAGGGGCTGGTTAGACCCACATAGGATAGAGAGGGAGAGGGCTGGTTAGACCATATAGATAGAGGGAGGAGAGGGCTGGTTAGACCCACATAGGATAGAGAGGAGAGGGCTGGTTAGACCCACATAGGATAGAGAGGAGAGGGCTGGTTAGACCCATATAGGATAGAGAGGGAGTGGGCTGGTTAGACCCACATAGGATAGAGAGGAGAGGGCTGAGGGAGAGGGAGAGGGAGAGGGAGAAGGGAGAGGGCTGGTTAGACCCACATAGGATAGAGAGGGAGAGGGCTGGTTAGACCCATATAGGATAGAGAGGGAGAGGGCTGGTTAGACCCATATAGGATAGAGAGGGAGAGGGCTGGTTAGACCCACATAGGATAGAGATGGAGAGGGCTGGTTAGACCCACATAGGATAGAGAGGGAGAGGGCTGGTTAGACCCACATAGGATAGAGAGGGAGAGGGCTGGTTAGACCCATATAGATAGAGAGGGAGAGGGCTGGTTAGACCCATATAGGATAGAGAGAGGAGAGGGCTGGTTAGACCCATATAGGATAGAGAGGGAGAGGGGCTGGTTAGACCCACATAGGATAGAGGAGAGGGCTGGTTAGACCCATATAGGATAGAGATGGAGAGGGCTGGTTAGACCCACATAGGATAGAGAGGGAGAGGGCTGGTTAGACCCATATAGGATAGAGAGGGGAGAGGGCTGGTTAGACCCACATAGGATAGAGAGGGAGAGGGCTGGTTAGACCCATAGGATAGAGAGGAGAGGGCTGGTTAGACCCATATAGGATAGAGAGGGAGAGGGCTGGTTAGACCCACATAGGATAGAGAGGGAGAGGGCTGGTTAGACCCACATAGGATAGAGATGGAGAGGGCTGGTTAGACCCACATAGGATAGAGAGGGAGAGGGCTGGTTAGACCCACATAGGATAGAGATGGAGAGGGCTGGTTAGACCCCATAGGATAGAGAGGGAGAGGGCTGGTTAGACCCACATAGGATAGAGATGGGAGAGGGCTGGTTAGACCCATATAGGATAGAGAGGGAGAGGGCTGGTTAGACCCACACATAGGATAGAGAGGGAGAGGGCTGGTTAGACCCATATAGGATAGAGAGGAGAGGGCTGGTTAGACCCACATAGGAGGGAGAGGGAGAGGGCTGGTTAGACCCATATAGGATAGAGAGGGAGAGGGCTGGTTAGACCCACATAGGAGGGAGAGGGGAGAGGGCTGGTTAGACCCATATAGGATAGAGGGAGAGGGCTGGTTAGACCCATAGGATAGAGAGGGCTGGTTAGACCCATATAGGATAGAGAGGGGAGAGGGCTGGTTAGACCCACATAGGATAGAGAGGAGAGGGCTGGTTAGACCCATATAGGATAGAGAGGGAGAGGGCTGGTTAGACCCACATAGGATAGAGAGGGAGAGGGCTGGTTAGACCCATATAGGATAGAGAGGGAGAGGGCTGGTTAGACCCACATAGGATAGAGAGGGAGAGGGCTGGTTAGACCCATATAGGATAGAGAGGGAGAGGGCTGGTTAGACCCATATAGGATAGAGAGGGAGAGGCTGGGTAGACCCACATAGGATAGAGAGGGAGAGGGCTGGTTAGACCCACATAGGATAGAGAGGGAGAGGGCTGGTTAGACCCATATAGGATAGAGAGGGAAGGGGCTGGTTAGACCCATAGGATAGAGAGGAAGGGCTGGTTAGACCCACATAGGATAGAGAGGGAGAGGGCTGGTTAGACCCACATAGGATAGAGATGGAGAGGGGGCTGGTTAGACCCACATAGGATAGAGAGGGAGAGGGCTGGTTAGACCCACATAGGATAGAGAGAGAGGGCTGGTTAGACCCACATAGGATAGAGAGGAGAGGGCTGGTTAGACCCACATAGGATAGAGATGGAGAGGGCTGGTTAGACCCACATAGGATAGAGAGGAGAGGGGGCTGGTTAGACCCACATAGGAGGTAGAGGGAGAGGGCTGGTTAGACCCACATAGGATAGAGAGGGAGGAGGGGAGAGGGCTGGTTAGACCCACATAGGGAGAGGAGAGGGCTGGTTAGACCCACATAGGATAGAGAGGAGAGGGCTGGTTAGACCCACATAGGATAGAGATGGGAGGGCTGGTTAGACCCACATAGGATAGAGATGGAGAGGGCTGGTTAGACCCACATAGGATAGAGAGGGAGAGGGCTGGTTAGACCCACATAGGATAGAGATGGAGAGGGCTGGTTAGACCCACATAGGATAGAGAGGGAGAGGGCTGGGTTAGACCCATATAGGATAGAGGAGAGGGGCTGGTTAGACCACATAGGATAGAGATGGAGAGGGCTGGTTAGACCCACATAGGATAGAGAGGAGGCTGGACAGACCCACATACAGGATAGAGGAGAGGGCTGGTTAACCCACATAGGATAGAAGGGAGGGGGCTGGTTAGACCCCATAGGATAGATGGAGAGGGCTGGTTAGACCCACATGGGATAGAGAGGGGAGAGGCTGGTTAGACCCACATAGGATAGAGAGGAGAGGGCTGGTTAGACCCACATAGGATAGAGAGGAGAGGGCTGGTTAGACCCACATAGGATAGAGAGAGAGGGCTGGTTAGACCCACATAGGATAGAGAGGAGAGGGCTGGTTAGACCCATATAGGATAGAGAGGGGAGGGCTGGTTAGACCCACATAGGATAGAGAGGAGAGGGCTGGTTAGACCCATATAGGATAGAGAGGGAGAGGGCTGGTTAGACCCACATAGGATAGAGAGGGAGAGGGCTGGTTAGACCCACATAGGATAGAGAGGAGAGGGGCTGGTTAGACCCACATAGGATAGAGAGGGAGAGGCTGGTTAGACCCACATAGGATAGAGAGGGAGAGGGCTGGTTAGACCCACAAAGGATAGAGAGGGAGAGGGCTGGTTAGACCCACATAGGATAGAGAGGAGAGGGCTGGTTAGACCCACATAGGATAGAGAGAGGGAGAGGGCTGGTTAGACCCACATAGGAGGAGGAGAGAGGGCTGGTTAGACCCACATAGGATAGAGAGGGAGAGGGCTGGTTAGACCCACATAGGAGGGAGAGGGAGAGGGCTGGTTAGATAGGATAGAGAGGGAGAGGGCTGGTTAGACCCATAGGATAGAGAGGGAGAGGGCTGGTTAGACCCACATAGGAGAGAGGGAGGGGGCTGGTTAGACCCACATAGGATAGAGAGGGAGAGGGCTGGTTAGACCCACATAGGATAGAGAGGAGAGGGCTGGTTAGACCCACATAGGATAGAGAGGGAGAGGGCTGGTTAGACCCACATAGGATAGAGATGGAGAGGGCTGGTTAGACCCACATAGGATAGAGGGAGAGGGCTGGTTAGACCCACATAGGATAGAGAGGAGAGGGCTGGTTAGACCCACATAGGATAGAGAGGGAGAGGGCTGGTTAGACCCACATAGGATAGAGAGGAGAGGGCTGGTTAGACCCACATAGGATAGAGAGGGAGAGGGCTGGTTAGACCCACATAGGATAGAGAGGGAGAGGGCTGGTTAGACCCATATAGGATAGAGAGGAGAGGGCTGGTTAGACCCATATAGGATAGAGAGGAGAGGGCTGGTTAGACCCACATAGGAGGAGAGGGAGAGGGCTGGTTAGACCCACATAGGATGGAGAGGGAGAGGGCTGGTTAGACCCACATAGGAGGAGAGGGAGAGGGAGCTGGTTAGACCCACATAGGAGGGAGAGGGAGAGGGCTGGTTAGACCCACATAGGAGGGAGAGGGAGAGGGCTGGTTAGACCCACATATAGAGGGAGAGGGCTGGTTAGACCCACATAGGATAGAGATGGAGAGGGCTGGTTAGACCCACATAGGATAGAGAGGAGAGGGCTGGTTAGACCCACATAGGATAGAGAGGGAGAGGGCTGGTTAGACCCACATAGGATAGAGAGGGAGAGGGAGAGGGCTGGTTAGACCCATATAGGATAGAGAGGGAGAGGGCTGGTTAGACCCACATAGGATAGAGATGGAGAGGGCTGGTTAGACCCACATAGGATAGAGAGGGAGAGGGCTGGTTAGACCCACATAGGATAGAGGAGAGGGCTGGTTAGACCCACATAGGATAGAGAGGAGAGGGCTGGTTAGACCCACATAGGATAGAGAGGAGAGGGCTGGTTAGACCCACATAGGATAGAGAGGGAGAGGGCTGGTTAGACCCACATAGGAGGGAGAGGGAGAGGGCTGGTTAGACCCACATAGGAGGGAGAGGGAGAGGGCTGGTTAGACCCATAGGATAGAGAGGAGAGGGCTGGTTAGACCCACATAGGATAGAGAGGAGAGGGCTGGTTAGACCCACATAGGATAGAGAGGGAGAGGGCTGGTTAGACCCACATAGGATAGAGAGGGAGAGGGCTGGTTAGACCCACATAGGATAGAGAGGGAGAGGGCTGGTTGACCCACATAGGATAGAGAGGAGAGGGCTGGTTGGCTGGTTGGTTGGTTGGCTGGTTGTCTGGTTGGTTGGCTGGTTGGTTGGCTGGTTGGTTGGCTGGTTGGTTGGCTGGTTGTCTATGCCACTCTGGTCCGACCCACATAGGATAGAGGGCTGAATACATGAGATGGATTCTACATCTATGGTCCTGTTTGGCTGGTTGGCTGGTTGGTTGGCTGGCTGGTTGGCTGGTTGGTTGGCTGGCTGGCTGGCTGGCTGGTTGGCTGGTTGGTTGGCTGGTTGGTTGGCTGGTTGGTTGGCTGGTTGGTTGGCTGGTTGGCTGGTTGGTTGGTTGGCTGGCTGGCTGGCTGGCTGGTTGGTTGGCTGGTTGGCTGGTTGGTTGGTTGGCTGGTTGGTTGGTTGGTTGGCTGGTTGGCTGGTTGGTTGGTTGGTTGGCTATGCCACTCTGTAGATGTACATGCAGCAGGATAATGTATAGATGACCCCCATCTGTATGTAATAAATAGGTTTCAGTACAGGATAATGTATAGATGACCCCCATCTGTATGTAATAAATAGGTACAGGATAATGTATAGATGACCCCCATCTGTATGTAATAAATAGGTACAGGATAATGTATAGATGACCCCCATCTGTATGTAATAAATAGGTACAGGATAATGTATAGATGACACCCATCTGTACATCTGTATGTAATAAATAGGTACAGGATAATGTATGACCCAGGGCATTTAGTTCTCATGTTAATCCTGCAGTTGACACATTTCCAAAGCACAGCAATGATCAACTGTCTCTCTCAGACAAGGTAGCTGATTGGCCAATAAGGGTCACATGCATTAAGGTCAAGACACTGACATTGGAGAGTTCTGTCACACAGCCATTGTCCTGTAGTTCGCTGGTCATTGTGCTCTTCCGTTCTGGCTGAAGGAGACAAAGCTTCTGAAGGACGATGTGACAGAGAGGCATTACAAGTTCACAGCAGAGAGAGAACAGAGAGAAGAAACATATATTTATTTCATTTGGAGCTGAAAGAATATCTGGGAATGTAACCTTTTTTCACCTTCGCTCGTAGCAAGCTAAAATAAGAGTGTGGCTGAGTTTTATGGTTCAATAGGGCGTGATTGAAATAACCCGGCGTATGCAGAAGATACAACGTGTGAGAATAAGAAAAAGACAGAGAGAGAGAAAGAGAAGTCCTGTGGTGATGCTGATTAAACCACATCATGTCCTCTCAGCCTTTCTTACCAAAAGGGAGAGGGAGAGGGAGGAGGAGGGAGGGAGGGGGTAGGGGGGAGAGGAGGAGTAATGGGAGAGAGGAGGAGGAGGAGGGGAGGAGAGAGGAGGAATGAGGAGGGGAGGGGGAGAGAGGGGAGGAAGTAGGAGGAAAGGAAGAGGAAGGAAGTAAAGGAAGGGAGAGAGGAGGAGTGAGGAGGGAAGTAAAGGAAGGGAAGGAAGAAGAGGAAGTAAGGGTGCTCTGAGGAGGAAGAGAAAGATAGTAGGAAGGGAGTGTGAAAGAGGAGGAGGGAGCAGGGGAGAGAAGAAAAAAGAAAGGAGGGAGGGGAGGGAGAGAGGGGAGTGAGGAGGGAGGGGAGAGGGGGAGTGGAGGAGAGAGAGGAGAGAGGAAATGAGGAAGGGAAAGGAAGGGGGAATGAGAAGGAAGGAGGGAGAGAAAGAAGTAAAAGGAAGGAGAGGCAGAGAGGGGGAGGAGGAGGGGAGAGGAAAGAGAGGGAAAAGGAGGAGGGGAGGGAGAGAGGGGGAAGGAGGAAATGAAGAGGAATGAGGAGGGAGGAAGAAAGGGGGAGGGAAGGGAGGGGAGGGGAGAGAGGGGGGAGATGGGAGGAGGGAGGGAAGGAGGAGGAGTGAGGAGGGGAGGGAGAGAGGAGGAGGAGGAGGAAAGGGGAGGGGGAGGGAGGGGAAAGGAGGAGGGGAGGGAAAGAGGAAAGAGGAGGGAGGAGAGAGGAGGGGAGGAGAGGGGAAAGGAGGAGAAGGAAAGGAGGGAAGAAAAGGAAGAAGAGGAAGGAAGAAAGAATATGAGAAGAAGAAGGAGAGAAAGAAAGGAAGGAAAGAGAAAGAAGAAGGAAGAGGAAAGGAAGGAAAGAGAAGAAAGAAAGGAAAGGAAGAAGAAAGAGGAAGTAATGAGAGGTAGAGAGGAAAGGAAAGGGAAGAGAAAGGAAGAGGAAAGGAAAGGAAGGAGAGAGAGAGGAGAGGAAGGAAGGAGAGAAAGAGAGAGGAAGAAAGGGAAGGAAAGAAAGAGAAGGAGAGGAAGAGGAAAGTGAAGGGAAAGGAAGAAGAGAAAGAGAAGGGAGGAGGAAGGAAGAAAGGGAAGGAAAGGGAGAGAAGGGAAAGGAAAGGAAGAGAAGAGAAGAAGTGAGGAAGGAAGAAAGAAGAAGAAAGGAAGGAAGAGAGAAGAAAAAGAAAGGAAAGAAGAGAGAAGAGGAGGAAGGAAGAAAGGAAGAAAGAGGAAGGGAGAGGAAGAAAGGAGGAAGAAAGGGAGGAGGAAGGAGGAGAGAAGAGAGAAAGGAGAAGGAAAGGAAGAGAGAGGAAGGAAGAGAAGGAGAAGTGGAAGGAGGAAGGAAGGAGAAGGAAAGGAAGGAAGGAGGAGAGGAGGGAAGGAAGAAGGAAAGAAGGAAGAGAAGAGGAAGAGAAGGAGGAAGAGAGAAAAGGAAAGAGTAAGGAAGAGAGGAGAGGGAAGAAGAAAGGAAGGAAGGAGAAGGAAGAAAGAAGAAAGGAAGGAAGCAGAAAGGAGAAGAGAGGAAGGAAGAAGGAAAGTGAAAGGAGGAAAGAAGAGAGAGAGAGGAAGAGTAGAGAGAGAAGGAAGAGGAGAGGAAGAAAGGAAAGGAGAGAAGAGAAAGAGAGAGAGAAGAGGAAGGAAGTGGGGAGGAGAGGGAGAAGGAAAGGAGGAAGAGAGAAGAGAGAGGAGATAGGAAAGGAGAGGAGGGAGAAAGGAGAGGGAGAAGGAAGGAAGAGAGGAAGAGAAGGAGAGGAAAGGAGGGGAGAGAGAGGAAGAGGAGGGAGGGGGAGAGAGAGGAAGATGAGAGGAGGAGGGGGGAGGAGAGGGGAGAGGAGGAGGAGGAAAGGGGAGGGAGAGAGAAGGGGGGAGGAGAGGGAAAGGAAGGGAAGAGGAAGGGAGAGAGGAGGAGGAGAAAGGAAAGAGGAGAGGAAAGGAGGAAGAGAAGAGAGAAAAGGGAGGAAGGAGAGGGAAAGGAGGAAGGGAAGGGGAGAGAGGAATTGAGGAGGAGGAGGGAGAGAGAGGAAGGGTGGGAGGGGAGGGGGGAGGAGGAGGAGGAGGTGGGAGGGGAGGAGAGGGGAAAGGAGGAAGAGGAGGGGAGAGTAAGGAGGAAGGAAGGAGGGAGGAAGTACAGGATATAGTGGGGAGGGGGGAAGAGGGGAAAGGAGGAGGGAGGGAGAGAGGGGAGGAGGAGGAGGGAGAGAGGGAGGAAGGAGGAGGGGAGAGAGAGGAGTGGAGGAGGGGAGGGGAAGAGGAGGAAGGAAGTGAGAGGGTGAGGGGAGGAGAGGGAAAAGGAGGGGAGGGGAGGGAGAGAGGAGGAGGAGGGAGGGAGGAGGAGGAGGGGAGGAGAAGGGGAAAGGAGGGAAGAGGGGAGGGGAGAGAGGAGGAGTGAGGAGGTTGGGGAGGGGAGGAGAGGGGGAAAGGAGGAAGGAGAGGAGAGGAGGAGGAGAGAGTGTAGAGAGGAGAGAGGGGAAAGGAGGGGAGGGAGAGAGGAGGAGGAGGAGGGGAGGGGAGAGAGGAGGGGTGGGGAGGAGGGGAGAGAAGGAAGGAGAGGGGAGGGGAGGGGAGGAGAGGGGAAGGAGGGAAGAGAGGGAGGGGAGAGAGGAGAGGAGGAGGAGGGAGAGGGAGGAGAGAGGAGGAAGGGAGGAGGGGAGAGAGAGAGGAGGAGTGGGAGGAGGTGTGGGGAGGGGAGGAGAGGGGAAAGGAGGGAAGGGAGAGAGGAGGAAGGAGGAGGGGAGAGGAGGAGGGAGGAGGGGAGAGAGAGGGGGATGAGAGGGGTGGGGAGGGGGAGGGAGAGAGAAAAGGAGGGGAGAGAGGAGAGGAGGAGGGGAGGAGAGGGAAAGGAGGAGAGAGGAGGAGGGGAGAGAGGAGGAGGAGGAGGGGAGGGGAGAGAAGGGGGGAGTGAGAGGGGTGGGGAGGAGGAGAGGGGAAGGAGGGAAAGGAAGGGAGAGGGAAGGGAGGAGGAGGGTGAGGAGGGGAGGAGGAGAGAGGAGGAGTGAGAGAGTGAGGGTGGAAAGGAAAAAGAGGGAAAGGAGGGAGGGGAAGAGAGGAGGAGTGAGGAGGAGAGGAGAGGGGAGGAAGTAAGGAGGGTAGGGAGGGGAGAGAGGTATATGAAGGAGAGGAGAGAGGTTAAGGAAATGATTATTTAGGAAGGAAGAGAGGAAGGAAGGAGGAGAGAAGGAAGAGAGAGGAAGGAAGAAGAGAGAAGGAAGGAGGAAGGAAAGAGAAAGAAGGAGAGAAAGGAAGGAGAGGAAGAGAGGAAGAGAGAGAGAGAGAGAGAAGAGAAAGGAAGGGAGGAGAAAGAGGAAGGAAGAGAAGAGAGGAAGAAAGGAAGGGAAGAGAGGAGAGAGGAGAAAGGAAGGATGAGGAAGGGAGGAGAGAAGGAGAGAAGAGAGGGAGAAGAGAGAGGAGGAGAGAGGAGGGGAAGGAGAGAGAAGGTAAGGAGGAGAGGAAGAGGAAGGGAAGGAGGAAGAGAGAGAGAAGAGAGGAAGGAAGGAAGGGAGAGAGGAAGGAGGAAGGAGAGGAAGGAAGAGAAGGAAGAGAAGGAGAAGGAAGGAAGAGAGAGAAAGGAAGGAGAGAAGAGGAGAGAGGAGAGAGGAGAGAGGTTGAGGAGGAGAAGGAGAGAAAGGAGAAGGAAGAGAGGAAGGAGAGAGAGGAGGAGTGAGGGAGGGGAGGGAGAGAGAGGGGGTGGGAGGGGAGGAGAGAGAGAGGAGGAGTGAGGTGGGAGAAGAGGGGAAAGGAGGAAGAGGGGAGGGGAGAGAGGAGGTGTGGGGAGGGGAGGAGAGGGGAAAGGAGGGGAGGGGAGAGAGGAGGGTGAGGAGGGGAGGGAGAGAGGGAAAGGAGGAGGGGGGAGGAGGGAGAGGAGGGGGGAGTGAGGAGGGGTGGGGAGGGGAGGGGAGGGGAAAGGAGGGGAGAGAGGAGGGGAGGGAGGGGAGGAGAGGGAAAGGAGGGGAGAGAGGAGAGGAGGAATGGGAGGAGGGAGAGAGGGGGAAGGAGAGGAGGGGAGGGGAGGGGAAGGAGGAAGAGAGGAGGGGGGAGAGAGGGGGATGAGAGGGGAAAGGAGGGAGAGAGGGGAGGAGGAAGGGGAGAGATGAGGAGGGGAGGGGAGAGAGGAGGAGTGGGAGGGTTGGGGAGGGAGGAGTGAGGGGAGGGGGGTTGGGGAGGGAGAGAGAGAAGGGAAAGGAGGAAAGAGGAGGGGAGGGGAAAGGAGGATAGAGAGGAACAGAGGAGGGAAGAGAGGAGGGGAGGGGAAGGGAGGGGGGGGAAAAGGGAGGAAAAGGGAGGAGAAGAGAAAAGGGGGAGGGGAAAGGAGGGGAGAGAGGAGGGGAGAGGAGACTCCCCACCCTCCTGGTGTTTCCAGGTCTTTGTGTAGAAGACACTGTATTGTCTAATATGACAATAGGTCATTTGCGCTGGCGTCTGACTGACACATTTAAAGGCGAGTATCACATGTCGGTGCCCCCTCCCTGCAGACTGAAAATGTCACCTGTCACATCCCTATTGGCTGAAATAATAACTAGTCACGTCCCTATTGGTTCAAATAATAATGAGTGACAATAATAACAACTCATTATAGGAGGGCAGGGAACTCTGGAGCTACATATCGGTTCATCAAATTAACCTGCCAAACCTTTCACCACAACCCCAGACTAGAGAGAGGAGAGAGCTCTGTATTTATAGCTAGGCTACAGTACAGTCTGTCTGTAGGCTATGCAGTACAGTCTGTCTGTAGGCTACAGTACAGTCTGTCTGTAGGTTACAGTACACTCTGTCTGTAGGTTACAGTACACTCTGTCTGTAGGTTACAGTACACTCTGTCTGTAGGTTACAGTACTCTGTCTAGCTACAGCACACTCCTGTAGGTTACAGTACACTCTGTCTGTAGGTTACAGTACACTCTGTCTTACAGTACACTCTGTCTGTAGGCTACAGCACACTCTGTCTGTAGGCTACAGTACACTCTGGGTCAATTAGTACCTCTGTCTGTAGGCCTAATCTGTAGGTTACAGTACACTCTGTCTGTAGGTTACAATACACTCTGTCTAAACTCTGTCTGTGGACTACAGTACACTCTGTCTGTAGACTACAGTACACTCTGTCTGTGAGACTACAGCACACTCTGTCTGGGTACACTACAGTACAGTCTGTCTGTACAGGTAGACTACAGTACACTCTGTCTGTAGGTTACAGTACACTCTGTCTGTAGGCTACAGTACACTCAGGTCTGTCTGTAGGCTACAGTACACTCTGTATGTAGGCTACAGTACACTCTGTCTGTAGGCTACAGTACACTCTGTCTGTAGGCTACAGTACACTCTGTCTGTAGTACAATACACTCTGTCTAAACTCTGTCTGTAGACTACAGTACACTCTGTCTGTAGACTACAGTACACACTCTGTCTGTAGGCTACAGTACACTCTGTCTGCATTACAGTACAGTGTCTGTAGGTTACACTCTGTCTGTAGACTACAGTACACTCTGTCTGTAGGCACAGTACACTCTGTCTGTACATTACAGTCTGTCTGTAGACTACAGTACACTCTGTCTAAACTCTGTCTGTAAGCTACAGTACACTCTGTTAGGCTACAGTACACTCTGTCTAAGTACTCTGTCTGTAGACTACAGTACACTCTGTCTAGACTCTGTCTGTGACTACCTGTGGTGTAATACTGTCATTAACAGATTGTTACCAGATGTTAGAGAGAGTCGTATGTTTTTCCTGGTCTGTCTGTTGTTGATCAACACATTACATAGACCTGCTGAGATGATCAGGTTAGAGTGTCTGTTGATCAACACATTACATAGACCTGCTGAGATGATCAGGGTTAGAGTACCTCTGTCTGTTGTTGGTCAACACATTACATAGACCTGCTGAGATGATCAGGGTTAGAGTACACTCTGTCTGTTGTTGATCAACACATTACATAGACCTGCTGAGATGATCAGGGTTAGAGTGCACTCTGTCTGTTGTTGATCAACACATTACATAGACCTGCTGAGATGATCAGGGTTAGAGTACACTCTGTCTGTTGTTGATCAACACATTACATAGACCTGCTGAGATGATCAGGGTTAGAGTACACTCTGTCTGTTGTTGGTCAACACATTACATAGACCTGCTGAGATGATCAGGGTTAGAGTACACTCTGTCTGTTGTTGGTCACATTACATAGACCTGCTGAGATGATCAGGGTTAGAGTACACTCTGTCTGTTGTTGGTCAACACATTACATAGACCTGCTGAGATGATCAGGGTTACAGTACACTCTGTCTGTTGTTGGTCAACACATTACATAGACCTGCTGAGATGATCAGGGTTAGAGTACACTCTGTCTGTTGTTGATCAACACATTACATAGACCTGCTGAGATGATCAGGGTTAGAGTACACTCTGTCTGTTGTTGATCAACACATTACATAGACCTGCTGAGATGATCAGGGTTAGAGTACACTCTGTCTGTTGTTGATCAACACATTTACATAGACCTGCTGAGATGATCAGGGTTAGAGTACACTCTGTCTGTTGTTGATCAACACATTACATAGACCTGCTGAGATGATCAGGGTTAGAGTACACTCTGTCTGTTGTTGATCAACACATTACATAGACCTGCTGAGATGATCAGGGTTAGAGTACACTCTGTCTGTTGTTGATCAACACATTACATAGACCTGCTGAGATGATCAGGGTTAGAGTACACTCTGTCTGTTGTTGGTCAACACATTACATAGACCTGCTGAGATGATCAGGGTTAGAGTACACTCTGTCTGTTGTTGGTCAACACATTACATAGACCTGCTGAGATGATCAGGGTTAGAGTACACTCTGTCTGTTGGTCAACACATTACATAGACCTGCTGAGATGATCAGGGTTAGAGTACACTCTGTCTGTTGTTGGTCAACACATTACATAGATCCACTCTGTCTGTTGTTGGTCAACACATTACATAGACCTGCTGCTGAGATGATCAGGGTTAGAGTACACTCTGTCTGTTGTTGGTCAACACATTACATAGACCTGCTGAGATGATCAGGGTTAGAGTACACTCTGTCTGTTGTTGGTCAACACATTACATAGACCTGCTGAGATGATCAGGGTTAGAGTACACTCTGTCTGTTGTTGGTCAACACATTACATAGACCTGCTGAGATGATCAGGGGTTAGAGTACACTCTGTCTGTTGTTGGTCAACACATTACATAGACCTGCTGAGATGATCAGGTTAGAGAGTACACTCTGTCTGTTGTTGGTCAACACATTACATAGACCTGCTGAGATGATCAGGGTTAGAGTACACTCTGTCTGTTGTTGGTCAACACATTACATAGACCTGCTGAGATGATCAGGGTTAGAGTACACTCTGGGTCTGTCTGTTGTTGAGATGATCAGTGCACTCTGTCTGTTGTTGGTCACATTACATAGACCTGCTGAGATGATCAGGGTTAGAGTACCTCTGTCTGTTGTTGATCAACACATTACATAGACCTGCTGAGATGATCAGGGTTAGAGTGCACTCTGTCTGTTGTTGATCAACACATTACATAGACCTGCTGAGATGATCAGGGTTAGAGTACACTCTGTCTGTTGTTGATCAACACATTACATAGACCTGCTGAGATGATCAGGGTTAGAGTGCACTCTGTCTGTTGTTGGTCAACACATTACATAGACCTGCTGAGATGATCAGGGTTAGAGTACACTCTGTCTGTTGTTGATCAACACATTACATAGACCTGCTGAGATGATCAGGGTTAGAGTACACTCTGTCTGTTGTTGGTCAACACATTACATAGACCTGCTGAGATGATCAGGGTTAGAGTACACTCTGTCTGTTGTTGATCAACACATTACATAGACCTGCTGAGATGATCAGGGTTAGAGTACACTCTGTCTGTTGTTGGTCAACACATTACATAGACCTGCTGAGATGATCAGGGTTAGAGTACACTCTGTCTGTTGTTGGTCAACACATTACATAGACCTGCTGAGATGATCAGGGTTAGAGTACACTCTGTCTGTTGTTGGTCACACATTACATAGACCTGCTGAGATGATCAGGGTTAGAGTACACTCTGTCTGTTGTTGGTCAACACATTACATAGACCTGCTGAGATGATCAGGGTTAGAGTACACTCTGTCTGTTGTTGGTCAACACATTACATAGACCTGCTGAGATGATCAGGGTTAGACACTCTGTCTGTTGTTGGTACACTCTGTCTCAGGGTTGTTGGTCAACACATTACATAGACCTGCTGAGATGATCAGGGTTAGAGTACACTCTGTCTGTTGTTGGTCAACACATTACATAGACCTGCTGAGATGATCAGGGTTAGAGTACACTCTGTCTGTTGTTGGTCAACACATTACATAGACCTGCTGAGATGATCAGGGTTAGAGTACACTCTGTCTGTTGTTGATCAACACATTACATAGACCTGCTGAGATGATCAGGGTTAGAGTACACTCTGTCTGTTGTTGATCAACACATTACATAGACCTGCTGAGATGATCAGGGTTAGAGTGCACTCTGTCTGTTGTTGGTCAACACATTACATAGACCTGCTGAGATGATCAGGGTTAGAGTACACTCTGTCTGTTGTTGATCAACACATTACATAGACCTGCTGATGATGATCAGGGTTAGAGTGCACTCTGTCTGTTGTTGATCAACACATTACATAGACCTGCTGAGATGATCAGGGTTAGAGTACACTCTGTCTGTTGTTGGTCAACACATTACATAGACCTGCTGAGATGATCAGGGTTAGAGTACACTCTGTCTGTTGTTGGTCAACACATTACATAGACCTGCTGAGATGATCAGGGTTAGAGTACACTCTGTCTGTTGTTGGTCAACACATTACATAGACCTGCTGAGATGATCAGGGTTAGAGTACACTCTGTCTGTTGTTGGTCAACACATTACATAGACCTGCTGAGATGATCAGGGTTAGAGTACACTCTGTCTGTTGTTGGTCAACACATTACATAGACCTGCTGAGATGATCAGGGTTAGAGTACACTCTGTCTGTTGTTGGTCAACACATTACATAGACCTGCTGAGATGATCAGGGTTAGAGTACACTCTGTCTGTTGTTGGTCAACACATTACATAGACCTGCTGAGATGATCAGGGTTAGAGTACACTCTGTCTGTTGTTGGTCAACACATTACATAGACCTGCTGAGATGATCAGGGTTAGAGTACACTCTGTCTGTTGTTGATCAACACATTACATAGACCTGCTGAGATGATCAGGGTTAGAGTACACTCTGTCTGTTGTTGATCAACACATTACATAGACCTGCTGAGATGATCAGGGTTAGAGTGCACTCTGTCTGTTGTTGGTCAACACATTACATAGACCTGCTGAGATGATCAGGGTTAGAGTACACTCTGTCTGTTGTTGGTCAACACATTACATAGACCTGCTGAGATGATCAGGGTTAGAGTACACTCTGTCTGTTGTTGGTCAACACATTACATAGACCTGCTGAGATGATCAGGGTTAGAGTACACTCTGTCTGTTGTTGATCAACACATTACATAGACCTGCTGAGATGATCAGGGTTAGAGTACACTCTGTCTGTTGTTGATCAACACATTACATAGACCTGCTGAGATGATCAGGGTTAGAGTACACTCTGTCTGTTGTTGATCAACACATTACATAGACCTGCTGAGATGATCAGGGTTAGAGTGCACTCTGTCTGTTGTTGGTCAACACATTACATAGACCTGCTGAGATGATCAGGGTTAGAGTACACTCTGTCTGTTGTTGATCAACACATTACATAGACCTGCTGAGATGATCAGGGTTAGAGTGCACTCTGTCTGTTGTTGATCAACACATTACATAGACCTGCTGAGATGATCAGGGTTAGAGTACACTCTGTCTGTTGTTGATCAACACATTACATAGACCTGCTGAGATGATCAGGGTTAGAGTACACTCTGTCTGTTGTTGGTCAACACATTACATAGACCTGCTGAGATGATCAGGGTTAGAGTACACTCTGTCTGTTGTTGGTCAACACATTACATAGACCTGCTGAGATGATCAGGGTTAGAGTACACTCTGTCTGTTGTTGGTCAACACATTACATAGACCTGCTGAGATGATCAGGGTTAGAGTACACTCTGTCTGTTGTTGGTCAAGACATTACATAGACCTGCTGAGATGATCAGGGTTAGAGTACACTCTGTCTGTTGTTGGTCAACACATTACATAGACCTGCTGAGATGATCAGGGTTAGAGTACACTCTGTCTGTTGTTGATCAACACATTACATAGACCTGCTGAGATGATCAGGGTTAGAGTGCACTCTGTCTGTTGTTGGATCAACACATTACATAGACCTGCTGAGATGATCAGGGTTAGAGTACACTCTGTCTGTTGTTGGTCAACACATTACATAGACCTGCTGAGATGATCAGGGTTAGAGTACACTCTGTCTGTTGTTGGTCAACACATTACATAGACCTGCTGAGATGATCAGGGTTAGAGTACACTCTGTCTGTTGTTGATCAACACATTACATAGACCTGCTGAGATGATCAGGGTTAGAGTGGACTCTGTCTGTTGTTGATCAACACATTACATAGACCTGCTGAGATGATCAGGGTTAGAGTACACTCTGTCTGTTGTTGATCAACACATTACATAGACCTGCTGAGATGATCAGGGTTAGAGTACACTCTGTCTGTTGTTGATCAACACATTACATAGACCTGCTGAGATGATCAGGGTTAGAGTGCACTCTGTCTGTTGTTGATCAACACATTACATAGACCTGCTGAGATGATCAGGGTTAGAGTACACTCTGTCTGTTGTTGGTCAACACATTACATAGACCTGCTGAGATGATCAGGGTTAGAGTACACTCTGTCTGTTGTTGATCAACACATTACATAGACCTGCTGAGATGATCAGGGTTAGAGTACACTCTGTCTGTTGTTGGTCAACACATTACATAGACCTGCTGAGATGATCAGGGTTAGAGTACACTCTGTCTGTTGTTGATCAACACATTACATAGACCTGCTGAGATGATCAGGGTTAGAGTACACTCTGTCTGTTGTTGGTCAACACATTACATAGACCTGCTGAGATGATCAGGGTTAGAGTACACTCTGTCTGTTGTTGATCAACACATTACATAGACCTGCTGAGATGATCAGGGTTAGAGTACACTCTGTCTGTTGTTGGTCAACACATTACATAGACCTGCTGAGATGATCAGGGTTAGAGTACACTCTGTCTGTTGTTGGTCAACACATTACATAGACCTGCTGAGATGATCAGGGTTAGAGTACACTCTGTCTGTTGTTGGTCAACACATTACATAGACCTGCTGAGATGATCAGGGTTAGAGTACACTCTGTCTGTTGTTGGTCAAGACATTACAGAGACCTGCTGAGATGATCAGGGTTAGAGTACACTCTGTCTGTTGTTGATCAACACATTACATAGACCTGCTGAGATGATCAGGGTTAGAGTACACTCTGTCTGTTGTTGATCAACACATTACATAGACCTGCTGAGATGATCAGGTTAGAGTACACTCTGTCTGTTGTTGGTCAACACATTACATAGACCTGCTGAGATGATCAGGGTTAGAGTACACTCTGTCTGTTGTTGGTCAACACATTACATAGACCTGCTGAGATGATCAGGGTTAGAGTACACTCTGTCTGTTGTTGGTCAAGACATTACAGAGACCTGCTGAGATGATCAGGGTTAGAGTACACTCTGTCTGTTGTTGATCAACACATTACATAGACCTGCTGAGATGATCAGGGTTAGAGTACACTCTGTCTGTTGTTGATCAACACATTACATAGACCTGCTGAGATGATCAGTGTTAGAGTACACTCTGTCTGTTGTTGATCAACACATTACATAGACCTGCTGAGGTGATCAGGGTTAGAGTACACTCTGTCTGTTGTTGGTCAAGACATTACAGAGACCTGCTGAGATGATCAGGGTTAGAGTACACTCTGTCTGTTGTTGATCAACACATTACATAGACCTGCTGAGATGATCAGGGTTAGAGTACACTCTGTCTGTTGTTGATCAACACATTACATAGACCTGCTGAGATGATCAGGGTTAGAGTACACTCTGTCTGTTGTTGATCAACACATTACATAGACCTGCTGAGATGATCAGTGTTAGAGTACACTCTGTCTGTTGTTGGTCAACACATTACATAGACCTGCTGAGATGATCAGGGTTAGAGTACACTCTGTCTGTTGTTGGTCAACACATTACATAGACCTGCTGAGATGATCAGGGTTAGAGTACACTCTGTCTGTTGTTGATCAACACATTACATAGACCTGCTGAGATGATCAGGGTTAGAGTACACTCTGTCTGTTGTTGATCAACACATTACATAGACCTGCTGAGATGATCAGGGTTAGAGTACACTCTGTCTGTTGTTGATCAACACATTACATAGACCTGCTGAGATGATCAGGGTTAGAGTACACTCTGTCTGTTGTTGGTCAACACATTACATAGACCTGCTGAGATGATCAGGGTTAGAGTACACTCTGTCTGTTGTTGATCAACACATTACATAGACCTGCTGAGATGATCAGGGTTAGAGTACACTCTGTCTGTTGTTGATCAACACATTACATAGACCTGCTGAGATGATCAGGGTTAGAGTACACTCTGTCTGTTGTTGGTCAACACATTACATAGACCTGCTGAGATGATCAGGGTTAGAGTACACTCTGTCTGTTGTTGATCAACACATTACATAGACCTGCTGAGATGATCAGGGTTAGAGTACACTCTGTCTGTTGTTGATCAACACATTACATAGACCTGCTGAGATGATCAGGGTTAGAGTACACTCTGTCTGTTGTTGGTCAACACATTACATAGACCTGCTGAGATGATCAGGGTTAGAGTACACTCTGTCTGTTGTTGGTCAAGACATTACATAGACCTGCTGAGATGATCAGGGTTAGAGTACACTCTGTCTGTTGTTGATCAACACATTACATAGACCTGCTGAGATGATCAGGGTTAGAGTACACTCTGTCTGTTGTTGGTCAAGACATTACATAGACCTGCTGAGATGATCAGGGTTAGAGTACACTCTGTCTGTTGTTGGTCAACACATTACATAGACCTGCTGAGATGATCAGGGTTAGAGTACACTCTGTCTGTTGTTGGTCAACACATTACATAGACCTGCTGAGATGATCAGGGTTAGAGTACACTCTGTCTGTTGTTGATCAACACATTACATAGACCTGCTGAGATGATCAGGGTTAGAGTACACTCTGTCTGTTGTTGGTCAACACATTACATAGACCTGCTGAGATGATCAGGGTTAGAGTACACTCTGTCTGTTGTTGGTCAAGACATTACATAGACCTGCTGAGGTGATCAGGGTTAGAGTACACTCTGTCTGTTGTTGGTCAAGACATTACATAGACCTGCTGAGGTGATCAGGGTTAGAGTACACTCTGTCTGTTGTTGGTCAAGACATTACATAGACCTGCTGAGATGATCAGGGTTAGAGTACACTCTGTCTGTTGTTGGTCAAGACATTACATAGACCTGCTGAGGTGATCAGGGTTAGAGTACACTCTGTCTGTTGTTGGTCAAGACATTACATAGACCTGCTGAGATGATCAGGGTTAGAGTACACTCTGTCTGTTGTTGGTCAACACATTACATAGACCTGCTGAGATGATCAGGGTTAGAGTACACTCTGTCTGTTGTTGGTCAAGACATTACATAGACCTGCTGAGGTGATCAGGGTTAGAGTACACTCTGTCTGTTGTTGGTCAAGACATTACATAGACCTGCTGAGATGATCAGGGTTAGAGTACACTCTGTCTGTTGTTGGTCAAGACATTACATAGACCTGCTGAGGTGATCAGGGTTAGAGTACACTCTGTCTGTTGTTGATCAACACATTACAGAGACCTGCTGAGATGATCAGGGTTAGAGTACACTCTGTCTGTTGTTGATCAACACATTACATAGACCTGCTGAGATGATCAGGGTTAGAGTACACTCTGTCTGTTGTTGGTCAACACATTACATAGACCTGCTGAGATGATCAGGGTTAGAGTACACTCTGTCTGTTGTTGATCAACACATTACATAGACCTGCTGAGATGATCAGGGTTAGAGTACACTCTGTCTGTTGTTGGTCAACACATTACATAGACCTGCTGAGATGATCAGGGTTAGAGTACACTCTGTCTGTTGTTGATCAACACATTACATAGACCTGCTGAGGTGATCAGGGTTAGAGTACACTCTGTCTGTTGTTGGTCAACACATTACATAGACCTGCTGAGATGATCAGGGTTAGAGTACACTCTGTCTGTTGTTGATCAACACATTACATAGACCTGCTGAGGTGATCAGGGTTAGAGTACACTCTGTCTGTTGTTGATCAACACATTACATAGACCTGCTGAGATGATCAGGGTTAGAGTACACTCTGTCTGTTGTTGGTCAACACATTACATAGACCTGCTGAGATGATCAGGGTTAGAGTGCACTCTGTCTGTTGTTGATCAACACATTACATAGACCTGCTGAGATGATCAGGGTTAGAGTACACTCTGTCTGTTGTTGATCAACACATTACAGAGACCTGCTGAGATGATCAGGGTTAGAGTACACTCTGTCTGTTGTTGATCAACACATTACATAGACCTGCTGAGATGATCAGGGTTAGAGTACACTCTGTCTGTTGTTGATCAACACATTACATAGACCTGCTGAGATGATCAGGGTTAGAGTACACTCTGTCTGTTGTTGATCAACACATTACATAGACCTGCTGAGATGATCAGGGTTAGAGTACACTCTGTCTGTTGTTGATCAACACATTACATAGACCTGCTGAGATGATCAGGGTTAGAGTACACTCTGTCTGTTGTTGATCAACACATTACATAGACCTGCTGAGATGATCAGGGTTAGAGTACACTCTGTCTGTTGTTGATCAACACATTACATAGACCTGCTGAGATGATCAGGGTTAGAGTACACTCTGTCTGTTGTTGATCAACACATTACATAGACCTGCTGAGATGATCAGGGTTAGAGTACACTCTGTCTGTTGTTGATCAACACATTACATAGACCTGCTGAGATGATCAGGGTTAGAGTACACTCTGTCTGTTGTTGATCAACACATTACATAGACCTGCTGAGATGATCAG
>NW_026289314.1:30000-41984 GCF_023373465.1 Oncorhynchus keta
TCTATGTTCTCTCAGTGTTCCTGTAGACTATGTTCTCTCAGTGTTCCTGTAGACTATGTTCTCCCAGTGTTCCTGTAGACTATGTTCTCTCAGTGTTCCTGTAGTCTATGTTCTCTCAGTGTTCCTGTAGTCTATGTTCTCTCAGTGTTCCTGTAGACTATGTTCTCTCAGTGTTCCTGTAGTCTATGTTCTCTCAGTGTTCATGTAGACTATGTTCTCTCAGTGTTCCTCTGGTCTATGTTCTCTCAGTGTTCCTGTAGTCTATGTTCTCTCAGTGTTCCTGTAGACTATGTTCTCCCAATTGTTCCTGTAGTCTATGTTCTCTCCGGTGTTCCTGTGAATATGTTCTCTCAGTGTTCCTGTAGACTATGTTCTCTCAGTGTTCCTGTAGTCTATGTTCTCTCAGTGTTCCTGTAGACTATGTTCTCCCAGTGTTCCTGTAGACTGTTCTCTCAGTGTTCCTGTAGTCTATGTTCTCTCAGTGTTCCTGTAGACTATGTTCTCCCAGTGTTCCTGTAGTCTATGTTCTCTCAGTGTTCCTGTAGTCTATGTTCTCTCAGTGTTCCTGTAGTCTATGTTCTCTCAGTGTTCATGTAGACTATGTTCTCTCAGTGTTCCTCTGGTCTATGTTCTCTCAGTGTTCCTGTAGTCTATGTTCTCTCAGTGTTCCTGTAGACTATCTTCTCTCAGTGTTCCTGTAGACTATGTTCTCTCAGTGTTCCTGTAGTCTATGTTCTCCCAGTGTTCCTAGACTATGTTCTCTCAGTGTTCCTGTAGACTATGTTCTCTCAGTGTTCCTGTAGACTATGTTCTCTCAGTGTTCCTGTAGTCTATGTTCTCTCAGTGTTCCTGTAGACTATGTTCTCCCAGTGTTCCTATGTTCTCTCAGTGTTCCTGTAGTCTATGTTCTCTCAGTGTTCCTGTAGACTATGTTCTCTCAGTGTTCCTGTAGACTGTTCTCTCCCAGTGTTCTCCAGTGTTAATGTAGACTATGTTCTCTCAGTGTTCACTCTGGTCTATGTCAGTGTTCCTGTAGTCTATGTTCTCCCAGTGTTCCTGTAGTCTATGTTCTCTCAGTGTTCCTGTAGTCTATGTTCTCTCCAGTGTTCCTGTAGTCTATGTTCTCTCAGTGTTCCTAGACTATGTTCTCTCAGTGTTCATGTAGACTAGTCTAGTGTTTCTGGTCTATGTTCTCTCAGTGTTCCTGTAGTCTATGTTCTCTCAGTGTTCCTGTAGACTATGTTCTCCCAGTGTTCCTGTAGTCTATGTTCTCTCAGTGTTCCTGTAGACTATGTTCTCTCAGTGTTCCTGTAGACTATGTTCTCTCAGTGTTCCTGTAGTCTATGTTCTCCCAGTGTTCCCTCAGTGTTCCTGTTCTCCCAGTGTTCCTAGACTGTTCTCTCAGTGTTCCTGTAGTCTATGTTCTCTCAGTGTTCCTGTAGTCTATGTTCTCTCCAGTGTTCCTGTAGTCTATGTTCTCTCAGTGTTCCTGTAGTCTATGTTCTCTCAGTGTTCTGTAGACTATGTTCTCTCAGTGTTCCTGTAGTCTATGTTCTCTCAGTGTTCCTGTAGACTATGTTCTCCCAGTGTTCCTGTAGTCTGTTCTCTCAGTGTTCCTGTAGTCTATGTTCTCTCAGTGTTCCTGTAGTCTATGTTCTCTCAGTGTTCATGTAGACTATGTTCTCTCAGTGTTCCTCTGGTCTATGTTCTCTCAGTGTTCCTGTAGTCTATGTTCTCTCAGTGTTCCTGTAGACTATGTTCTCCCAGTGTTCCTATGTTCTCTCTCCACTATGTTCTTCTGTAGACTATGTTCTCCCAGTGTTCCTGTAGTCTATGTTCTCTCAGTGTTCCTGTAGACTATGTTCTCTCAGTGTTCCTGTAGTCTATGTTCTCTCAGTGTTCCTGTAGTCTATATGTTCTCTCAGTGTTCCTGTAGTCTATGTTCTCTCCCAGTGTTCCAGTGTTCCTGTAGACTATGTTCTCTCAGTGTTCCTGTAGTCTATGTTCTCTCAGTGTTCCTGTAGTCTATGTTCTCCCAGTGTTCCTGTAGTCTATGTTCTCTCAGTGTTCCTGTAGTCTATGTTCTCTCAGTGTTCCTGTAGTCTATGTTCTCTCAGTGTTAATGTAGACTATGTTCCTCAGTGTTCCTCTGGTCTATGTTCTCTCAGTGTTCCTGTAGTCTATGTTCTCTCAGTGTTCCTGTAGTCTGTTCTCTCAGTGTTCCTGTAGTCTATGTTCTCTCAGTGTTCCTGTAGTCTATGTTCTCCTCAGTGTTCCTGTAGTCTATGTTCTCTCAGTGTTCCTGTAGACTATGTTCTCTCAGTGTTCCTGTAGACTATGTTCTCTCAGTGTTCCTGTAGTCTATGTTCTCTCAGTGTTCCTGTAGTTCCTATGTTCTCTCAGTGTTCCTGTAGTCTATGTTCTCTCAGTGTTCCTGTAGTCTATGTTCTCTCAGTGTTCCTGTAGACTATGTTCTCTCAGTGTTCCTGTAGTCTATGTTCTCTCAGTGTTCCTGTAGTCTATGTTCTCTCAGTGTTAATGTAGACTATGTTCTCTCAGTGTTCCTCTGGTCTATGTTCTCTCAGTGTTCCTGTAGTCTATGTTCTCCAGTGTTCCTAGTCTATGTTCTCTCAGTGTTCCTCTATGTTCTCTCAGTGTTCCTGTAGACTATGTTTCTCCCAGTGTTCCTGTAGTCTATGTTCTCTCAGTGTTCCTTAGTCTATGTTCTCTCAGTGTTCCTGTAGTCTATGTTCCTCAGTGTTCCTGTAGTCTATGTTCTCTCAGTGTTAATGTAGATTCCATGTTCTCTCAATGTTCCTGTAGTCTATGTTCTCTCAGTGTTCCTGTAGTCTATGTTCTCTCAGTGTTCTGTAGTCTATGTTCTCTCAGTGTTCCTGTAGTCTATGTTCTCTCCAGTGTTCCTGTAGTCTATGTTCTCTCTCAGTGTTCATGTAGTCTATGTTCTCTCAGTGTTTCCTGTCTATGTTCTCTCCCAGTGTTCCTGGTCTAGTCTATGTTCTCTCAGTGTTCCTGTAGTCTATGTTCTCTCAGTGTTAATGTAGACTATGTTCTCTCAGTGTTCCTCTGGTCTATGTTCTCTCACTGTTCTCCCAGTGTTCCCTGTAGACTATGTTCTCTCAGTGTTCCTGTAGACTATGTTCTCTCAGTGTTCCTCTGGTCTATGTTCTCTCAGTGTTCCTGTAGTCTATGTTCTCCCAGTGTTCCTGTAGACTATGTTCTCTCCAGTGTTCCTGTAGACTATGTTCTCTCAGTGTTCCTGTAGTCTATGTTCTCCCAGTGTTCCTGTAGACTATGTTCCTCAGTGGTTTAGACTGTTCTCCCAGTGTTCCTGTAGACTATGTTCCTCAGTGTTCTGTAGTCTGTTCTCTCAGTGTTCCTGTAGACTATGTTCTGTGTTACAGCCTCACCTCTGCAGGCCTCTCTACCTGGTCTCTGTTCCTGTAGGTTCTTCTGTTCAGACTATGTTCTGAGTTACAGCCCACCTCTGCAGGCCTCTCTACCTGTTCTCCAGTGTTCCTGTAGACTATGTTCTGAGTTACAGCCCACCTCTGCAGGCCTCTCTACCTGTTCTCAGTGTTCCTGTAGACTATGTTCTGGGTTTACACCCCACCTCTGCAGGCCTCTCTACCTGGTCTCTGTGAGGGTGTTCCTGTAGACTTATGTTCTGAGTTACTCTCAGTGTTCCTGTAGTCTATGTTCTCTCAGTGTTCATGTAGACTATGTTCTCTCAGTGTTCCTCTGGTCTATGTTCTCTCAGTGTTCCTGTAGTCTATGTTCTCTCAGTGTTCCTGTAGACTATCTTCTCTCAGTGTTCCTGTAGACTATGTTCTCTCAGTGTTCCTGTAGTCTATGTTCTCCCAGTGTTCCTGTAGACTATGTTCTCTCAGTGTTCCTGTAGTCTATGTTCTCTCAGTGTTCCTGTAGACTGTTCTCTCAGTGTTCCTGTAGTCTATGTTCTCTCAGTGTTCCTGTAGTCTATGTTATCTCAGTGTTCCTGTAGACTATGTTCCTCAGTGTTCCTGTAGACTGTTCTCCCAGTGTTCCTGTAGACTATGTTCTCTCAGTGTTCCTGTAGTCTGTTCTCTCAGTGTTCCTGTAGACTATGTTCTCTCAGTGTTCCTGTAGTCTGTTCTCTCAGTGTTCCTGTAGACTATGTTCTCTCAGTGTTCCTGTAGACTATGCTCTCTCAGTGTTCCTGTAGACTATGTTCTCTCAGTGTTCCTGTAGTCTATGTTCTCTCAGTGTTCCTGTAGTCTACGTTCTCTCAGTGTTAATGTAGACTATGTTCTCTCAGTGTTCCTCTGGTCTATGTTCTCTCAGTGTTCCTGTAGTCTATGTTCTCCCAGTGTTCCTGTAGTCTATGTTCTCTCAGTGTTCCTGTAGTCTATGTTCTCTCAGTGTTCCTGTAGTCTATGTTCTCCCAGTGTTCCTGTAGTCTATGTTCTCTCAGTGTTCCTGTAGACTATGTTCTCTCAGTGTTCCTGTAGACTATGTTCTCTCAGTGTTCCTGTAGTCTATGTTCTCTCAGTGTTCCTGTAGACTATGTTCTCCCAGTGTTCCTGTAGACTGTTCTCTCAGTGTTCCTGTAGTCTATGTTCTCTCAGTGTTCCTGTAGACTATGTTCTCTCAGTGTTCCTGTAGTCTATGTTCTCTCAGTGTTCCTGTAGTCTATGTTCTCTCAGTGTTCCTGTAGTCTATGTTCTCTCAGTGTTAATGTAGACTATGTTCTCTCAGTGTTCCTCTGGTCTATGTTCTCTCAGTGTTCCTGTAGTCTATGTTCTCCCAGTGTTCCTGTAGTCTATGTTCTCTCAGTGTTCCTGTAGTCTATGTTCTCTCAGTGTTCCTGTAGTCTATGTTCTCTCAGTGTTCATGTAGACTATGTTCTCTCAGTGTTCCTCTGGTCTATGTTCTCTCAGTGTTCCTGTAGTCTATGTTCTCTCAGTGTTCCTGTAGACTATCTTCTCTCAGTGTTCCTGTAGACTATGTTCTCTCAGTGTTCCTGTAGTCTATGTTCTCTCAGTGTTCCTGTAGACTATGTTCCTCAGTGTTCCTGTAGACTGTTCTCCCAGTGTTCCTGTAGACTATGTTCTCTCTCAGTGTTCCTGTAGTCTGTTCTCTCAGTGTTCCTGTAGACTATGTTCTCTCAGTGTTCCTATAGACTATGTTATCTCAGTGTTCCTGTAGTCTATGTTCTCTCAGTGTTCCTGTAGTCTATGTTCTCTCAGGGTTCCTGTATCCTGTAGTCTATGTTCTCTCAGTGTTCCTGTAGTCTATGTTCTCTCAGTGTTCATGTAGACTATGTTCTCTCAGTGTTCCTCTGGTCTATGTTCTCTCAGTGTTCCTGTAGTCTATGTTCTCTCAGTGTTCCTGTAGACTATGTTCTCTCAGTGTTCCTGTAGACTATGTTCTCTCAGTGTTCCTGTAGACTATGTTCTCTCAGTGTTCCTGTAGTCTATGTTCTCCCAGTGTTCCTGTAGACTATGTTCTCTCAGTGTTCCTGTAGTCTATGTTCTCTCAGTGTTCCTGTAGTCTATGTTCTCTCAGTGTTAATGTAGACTATGTTCTCTCAATGTTCCTCTGGTCTATGTTCTCTCAGTGTTCCTGTAGTCTATGTTCTCCCAGTGTTCCTGTAGTCTATGTTCTCTCAGTGTTCCTGTAGTCTATGTTCTCTCAGTGTTCCTGTAGTCTATGTTCTCTCAGTGTTCATGTAGACTATGTTCTCTCAGTGTTCCTCTGGTCTATGTTCTCTCAGTGTTCCTGTAGTCTATGTTCTCTCAGTGTTCCTGTAGTCTATGTTCTCTCAGTGTTCCTGTAGACTATGTTCCTCAGTGTTCCTGTAGACTGTTCTCCCAGTGTTCCTGTAGACTATGTTCTCTCAGTGTTCCTGTAGTCTGTTCTCTCAGTGTTCCTGTAGACTATGTTCTCTCAGTGTTCCTGTAGTCTGTTCTCTCAGTGTTCCTGTAGACTATGTTCTCTCAGTGTTCCTGTAGACTATGCTCTCTCAGTGTTCCTGTAGACTATGTTCTCTCAGTGTTCCTGTAGTCTATGTTCTCTCAGTGTTCCTGTAGTCTATGTTCTCTCAGGGTTCCTGTATCCTGTAGTCTATGTTCTCTCAGTGTTCCTGTAGTCTATGTTCTCTCAGTGTTCATGTAGACTATGTTCTCTCAGTGTTCCTCTGGTCTATGTTCTCTCAGTGTTCCTGTAGTCTATGTTCTCTCAGTGTTCCTGTAGACTATGTTCTCTCAGTGTTCCTGTAGACTATGTTCTCTCAGTGTTCCTGTAGACTATGTTCTCTCAGTGTTCCTGTAGTCTATGTTCTCCCAGTGTTCCTGTAGACTATGTTCTCTCAGTGTTCCTGTAGACTATGTTCTCTCAGTGTTCCTGTAGACTATGTTCTCCCAGTGTTCCTGTAGACTATGTTCTCTCAGTGTTCCTGTAGACTATGTTCTCTCAGTGTTCCTGTAGTCTATGTTCTCCCAGTGTTCCTGTAGACTATGTTCTGAGTTACAGCCACACCTCTGCAGGCCTCTCTACCTGTTCTCAGTGTTCCTGTAGACTATGTTCTCCCAGTGTTCCTGTAGACTATGTTCTGAGTTACAGCCCACCTCTGTAGGCCTCTCTACCTGTTCTCAGTGTTCCTGTAGACTATGTTCTGAGTTTACAGCCCACCTCTGCAGGCCTCTCTACCTGTTCTCAGTGTTCCTGTAGACTATGTTCTGAGTTTACAGCCCACCTCTGCAGGCCTCTCTACCTGTTCTCAGTGTTCCTGTAGACTATGTTCTCCCAGTGTTCCTGTAGACTATGTTCTGAGTTACACCCCACCTCTGTAGGCCTCTCTACGTGTTCTCAGTGTTCCTGTAGACTATGTTCTGAGTTTACAGCCCACCTCTGCAGGCCTCTCTACCTGTTCTCAGTGTTCCTGTAGACTATGTTCTCCCAGTGTTCCTGTAGACTGTGTTCTGAGTTACACCCCACCTCTGTAGGCCTCTCTACGTGTTCTCAGTGTTCCTGTAGACTATGTTCTGAGTTTACAGCCCACCTCTGCAGGCCTCTCCACCTGTTCTCAGTGTTCCTGTAGACTATGTTCTGAGTTTACAGCCCACCTCTGCAGGCCTCTCTACCTGTTCTCAGTGTTCCTGTAGACTATGTTCTGAGTTTACAGCCCACCTCTGCAGGCCTCTCTACCTGTTCTCAGTGTTCCTGTAGACTATGTTCTGAGTTTACAGCCCACCTCTGTAGGCCTCTCTACCTGGTCTCTGTGAGGTGTTCCTGTAGACTATGTTCTGAGTTACAGCCCACCTCTGCAGGCCTCTCTACCTGTTCTCAGTGTTCCTGTAGACTATGTTCTGAGTTTACAGCCCACCTCTGCAGGCCTCTCTACCTGTTCTCAGTGTTCCTGTAGACTATGTTCTGAGTTTACAGCCCACCTCTGTAGGCCTCTCTACCTGTTCTCAGTGTTCCTGTAGACTATGTTCTGAGTTTACAGCCCACCTCTGTAGGCCTCTCTACCTGTTCTCAGTGTTCCTGTAGACTATGTTCTGAGTTTACAGCCCACCTCTGCAGGCCTCTCTACCTGTTCTCAGTGTTCCTGTAGACTATGTTCTGAGTTTACAGCCCACCTCTGCAGGCCTCTCTACCTGTTCTCAGTGTTCCTGTAGACTATGTTCTGAGTTTACAGCCCACCTCTGTAGGCCTCTCTACCTGTTCTCAGTGTTCCTGTAGACTATGTTCTGAGTTTACAGCCCACCTCTGCAGGCCTCTCTACCTGTTCTCAGTGTTCCTGTAGACTATGTTCTGAGTTTACAGCCCACCTCTGCAGGCCTCTCTACCTGTTCTCAGTGTTCCTGTAGACTATGTTCTGAGTTTACAGCCCACCTCTGCAGGCCTCTCTACCTGGTCTCTGTGAGGTGTTCCTGTAGACTATGTTCTGAGTTACAGCCCACCTCTGCAGGCCTCTCTACCTGGTCTCTGTGTTCCTGTAGACTATGTTCTGAGTTACAGCCCATCTCTGCAGAAGGCCTCTCTCTCTACCTGTTCTCTCAGTGTTCCTGTAGACTATGTTCTGAGTTACAGCCCACCTCTGTAGGCCTGAGGTGTTCCTAGACCTGGTCTCTGTGCAGGTGTTCCCTGTAGACTATGTTCTGAGTTACAGCCCACCTCTGCAGGCCTCTCACCTGGTTCTCTGTGTTCCTGTGAGACTATGTTCTGCCTCTCATCTGTCTCTCTGTGTTCCTTAGACAGCCCACCTCTGCAGGCCTCTCTACCTGGTCTCTGTGAGGTGTTTCACCCAGACTATGTTCTGAGTTACAGCCCACCTCTGCAGGCCCTCCCTGGTCTACCTACAGTTCTCTGTGAGGTGTTCTGTAGACTATGTTCTGATTACAGCCCACCTCTGCAGGGGCCTCTCTACCTGTTCTCTGTGTTCCTGTAGACTATCTTCTGAGTTACAGCCCACCTCTGCAGGCCTCTCTACCTGGTCTCAGTGTTCCTAGACTATGTTCTGAGTTACAGCCCACCTCTGCAGGCCTCTCTACCTGTTCTCTGTGTGTTTCACCGTTCAGCGTTCAAAGCTCCTTCTCTTTGTGTGCTTTTGTAAACTCAATCTGTCCGTTCTCCACTTCAAAACAAGCTATCTCTACAAGTCCTTTTTACTCTGTGTTCAAAAGCATCCTGCACCTCAGAGAGCGGTGTCTCTGGAGAGAGGCAGACTCACAGTAATACTCACTGGGCCTGAGAGAGTCTCTGAGCCCTTTTAACTGGAGGAGAGGTCACAACATCAATGTCAGCGGAGATTAGATTGAAGGCCACAGGAGACTGAAGAGAGGGAGGAGGGAGGGAGGAGAGAGGGAGGAGTGGAGGGGAGGAGTGGGAGACAGAGAGAGAGAGGCAGAGAGGGAGGAGAGAGGGAGGGAGGGAGTGGGAGACAGAGAGAGAGAGGGAGGGAGGGAGAGAGGGGAGGGGGAGACAGAGAGAGAGGGAGGGAGGAGAGAGGGAGGGGGAGACAGAGAGGCAGAGAGAGAGGGAGGAGAGAGAGGGAGTGGGAGACAGAGAGAGAGGGCGGAGAGAGGGAGTGGAGACAGAGGAGAGGAGGGAGGGAGAGAGGGAGGGGACAGAGAGAGAGGCAGAGAGAGGAGAGGAGAGGGAGGGAGGGAGTGGGAGACAGAGAGAGAGGGAGGGAGGAGAGAGGGAGGGGAGACAGAGAGAGAGGCAGAGAGAGAGGGAGAGAGAGAGGAGAGAGGGAGAGTGGGAGACAGAGAGAGAGAGAGGGAGGGAGAGAGGGAGGGAGACAGAGAGAGAGGCAGAGAGGAGGGAGGGAGAGAGGGAGTGGAGAGAGAGAGACGGGAGAGAGGGAGGGAGACAGAGGGAGGAGAGAGAGAGGGAGGGAGAGAGGGAGGGAGAGAGAGAGAGAGAGAGAGGGAGGGAGGGAGAGAGGGAGTGGGAGACAGGGAGAGGGAGGGAGAGAGGGAGGGGAGACAGAGAGAGAGAGGGAGAGAGAGGGAGAGAGGGAGGGAGACAGAGGGAGCGGGAGGGAGAGAGAGGAGTGGGAGACAGCGAGAGAGGCAGAACAGAATGGCGTTTTGTTTAGCCAAGTGTAAACCTGAAGGAAACCTTTGATATCATCCTCTCCAGGCCTCACTGGGGTGACGGCTTCTTTCACACTGATCTTGACATTTATTAAAGAGAACTGAGGAACAGAGGGGGGGACAGAGGGAGGAGCAGAGGGAGGAGCAGAGGGAGGAGCAGAGGGAGGAACAGAGGGAGGAGCAGAGGGAGGAGCAGAGGGTGGGGAATGGGGGGGGGGAACAGAGGTGGGGAAAGAGAAGGAGACGTTTTTAATGGCAAAGCTCAGTACATTTCAGAGCGGAGTTGTCCTTAACTAGCTCAGTGGTTTTAATGACAAATAGAGACTTTATCATGCATATTACAGTCCATTTAAAATACTTGACTTGGAGGAGAGACAGAGTAGGATGTTACTGGTGATTTAAGGGCCGGACCTGTTCCATTAGTAGATCATGTGTTGAAGGCTGATGGCCCAGTGGTGTACTGAGTCACTATGGAGATAGATAGATGTGTTGAAGGCTGATGGCCCTCTGGTGTACTGAGTCACTATGGAGATAGATAGATGTGTTGAAGGCTGATGGCCCACTGGTGTACTGAGTCACTATGGAGATAGATAGATGTGTTGAAGGCTGATAGATAGATAGATAGATAGATAGATAGATAGATAGATAGATAGATAGATAGATAGATAGATAGATAGATAGATAGATAGATAGATAGATAGATAGATAGATAGATAGAGATAAATAAATAAATGACCTAGTGGTCTCATGTCTGGAATGACCTGGTGGTCTCATGTCTGGAATGACCTGGTGGTCTCATGTCTGGAATGACCTGGTGGTCTCATGTCTGGAATGACCTGGTGGTCTCATGTCTGGAATGACCTGGTGGTCTCATGTCTGGAAATGACCTGGTGGTCTCATGTCTGAAATGACCTGGTGGTCTCATGTCGAAATGACCTGGTGGTCTCATGTCTGGAAATGACCTGGTGGTCTCATGTCTGGAATGACCTGGTGGTCTCATGTCTGGAAATGACCTGGTGGTCTCATGTCTGGAAATGACCTGGTGGTCTCATGTCTGGAAATGACCTGGTGGTCTCATGTCTGGAATGACCTGGGTGGTCTCATGTCTGAGAATGACCTGGTGGTCTCATGGCTGGGAATGAGCCTGGTGAGTCTCATGTCTGGAATGACCTGGTGGTCTCATGTCTGGAAATGACCTGGTGGTCTCATGTCTGGAATGACCTGGTGGTCTCATGTCTGGAATGACCTGGTGGTCTCATGTCTGGAAATGACCTGGTGGTCTCATGTCTGGAATGACCTGGTGGTCTCATGTCTGGAATGACCTGGTGGTCTCATGTCTGGAATGACCTGGTGGTCTCATGTCTGGAAATGACCTGGTGGTCTCATGTCTGGAAATGACCTGGTGGTCTCATGTCTGGAATGACCTGGTGGTCTCATGTCTGGAAATGACCTGGTGGTCTCATGGCTGGAAATGACCTGGTGGTCTCATGTCTGGAAATGACCTGGTGGTCTCATGTCTGGAATGACCTGGTGGTCTCATGGCTGGAAATGACCTGGTGGTCTCATGTCTGGAATGACCTGGTGGTCTCATGGCTGGAAATGACCTGGTGGTCTCATGTCTGGAAATGACCTGGTGGTCTCATGTCTGGAATGACCTGGTGGTCTCATGTCTGGAATGACCTGGTGGTCTCATGGCTGGAAATGACCTGGTGGTCTCATGTCTGGAATGACCTGGTGGTCTCATGTCTGGAATGACCTGGTGGTCTCATGTCTGGAATGACCTGGTGGTCTCATGGCTGGAAATGACCTGGTGGTCTCATGTCTGGAAATGACCTGGTGGTCTCATGTCCTGGAATGACCTGGTGGTCTCATGTCTGGAAATGACCTGGTGGTCTCATGGCTGGAAATGACCTGGTGGTCTCATGGCTGGAATGACCTGAGCCTAGTCTGGAAATGTCTGGTGGCACGGAATGACCTGGTGGTCTCATGTCTGGAAATGACCTGGTGGTCATGTCTGGAATGACCTGGTGGTCTCATGTCTGGAGATGACCTGAGTGGTCTCATGTCTGGAAATGACCTGGTGGTCTCATGTCATGGGAATGACCACCGGTGGTGCTCGTGTCTGGAGATGCACTCCTAGTAAGGTCTCATGTCTGGAAAATGACCTGAGTGGTCTCATGTCCTGGAGTCGACCTGGTGGTCTCATGTCTGGAATGACCTGGTGGCCTCATGTCTGGGAGACTGACCTGGTGGTCTCATGTCTGGAAATGACCTGGTGGTCTCATGTCTGGAAATGACCTCTCTCTCTCTCTATTTCACACTTTCTCGCTTGCCCATCTGTCTCTCTGCTCTCCTCTCTCTCTCTGTCTGTCTCTCTCT
>NW_026289315.1:0-5660 GCF_023373465.1 Oncorhynchus keta
CAGGGCTCCGGGCAGCCGAGCGGAAATGGAGGAAAGCTCGCCTCCCTGCGGACCTGGCATCCTTTCACTCCCTCCTCTCTACATTTTCCTCCTCTGTCTCTGCTGCTAAAGCCACTTTCTACCATTCTAAATTCCAAGCATCTGCCTCTAACCCTAGGAAGCTCTTTGCCACCTTCTCCTCCCTCCTGAATCCTCCCCCCTCCTCCCTCTCTGCAGATGACTTCGTCAACCATTTTGAAAAGAAGGTCGACGACATCCGATCCTCGTTTGCTAAGTCAAACGACACCGCTGGTTCTGCTCACACTGCCCTACCCTATGCTCTGACCTCTTTCTCCCTCTCTCTCCAGATGAAATCTCGCGTCTTGTAGACGGCCGGCCGCCCAACAACCTGCCCGCTTGACCCTATCCCCTCCTCTCTTCTCCAGACCATTTCCGGAGACCTTCTCCCTTACCTCACCTCGCTCATCAACTCATCCCTGACCGCTGGCTACGTCCCTCCCGTCTTCAAGAGAGCGAGAGTTGCACCCCTTCTGAAAAAACCTACACTCGATCCCTCCGATGTCAACAACTACAGACCAGTATCCCTTCTCTCTTTCTCTCCAAAACTCTTGAGCGTGCCGTCCTTGGCCAGCTCTACCGCTATCTCTCTCAGAATGACCTTCTTGATCCAAATCAGTCAGGTTTCAAGACTAGTCATTCAACTGAGACTGCTCTTCTCTGTATCACGGAGGCGCTCCGCACTGCTAAAGCTAACTCTCTCTCCTCTGCTCTCATCCTTCTAGACCTATCGGCTGCCTTCGATACTGTGAACCATCAGATCCTCCTCTCCACCCTCTCCGAGTTGGGCATCTCCGGCGCGGCCCACGCTTGGATTGCGTCCTACCTGACAGGTCGCTCCTACCAGGTGGCGTGGCGAGAATCTGTCTCCTCACCACGCGCTCTCACCACTGGTGTCCCCCAGGGCTCTGTTCTAGGCCCTCTCTTATTCTCGCTATACACCAAGTCACTTGGCTCTGTCATAACCTCACATGGTCTCTCCTATCATTGCTATGCAGACGACACACAATTAATCTTCTCCTTTCCCCCTTCTGATGACCAGGTGGCGAATCGCATCTCTGCATGTCTGGCAGACATATCAGTGTGGATGACGGATCACCACCTCAAGCTGAACCTCAGCAAGACGGAGCTCCTCTTCCTCCCGGGGAAGGACTGCCCGTTCCATGATCTCGCCATCACGGTTGACAACTCCATTGTGTCCTCCTCCCAGAGCGCTAAGAACCTTGGCGTGATCCTGGACAACACCCTGACGTTCTCAACTAACATCAAGGCGGTGTCCCGTTCCTGTAGGTTCATGCTCTACAACATCCGCAGAGTACGACCCTGCCTCACACAGGAAGCGGCGCAGGTCCTAATCCAGGCACTTGTCATCTCCCGTCTTGATTACTGCAACTCGCTGTTGGCTGGGCTCCCTGCCTGTGCCATTAAACCCCTACAACTCATCCAGAACGCCGCAGCCCGTCTGGTGTTCAACCTTCCCAAGTTCTCTCCACGTCACTCCCGCTCCTCCGCTCTCTCCACTGGCTTCCAGTTGAAGCTCGCATCCGCTACAAGACCATGGTGCTTGCCTACGGAGCTGTGAGGGAACGGCACCTCAGTACCTCCAGGCTCTGATCAGGCCCTACACCCAAACAAGGGCACTGCGTTCATCCACCTCCTGGCCTGCTCGCCTCCCTACCACTGAGGAAGTACAGTTCCCGCTCAGCCCAGTCAAAACTGTTCGCTGCTCTGGCCCCCAATGGTGGAACAAACTCCCTCACGACGCCAGGACAGCGGAGTCAATCACCACCTTCCGGAGACACCTGAAACCCCACCTCTTCAAGGAATACCTAGGATAGGGTAAGTAAGGGTAAGTAACCCTTCTCACCCCCCAAAAAAGATTTAGATGCAAGTGGCTGTTCCACTGGATGTCATAAGGTGTTTGCACCAATTTGTAAGTCGCTCTGGATAAGAGCGTCTGCTAAATGACTTAAATGTAAATGTAAATGTGTTGGATCATGAATATACAAATGAGAGAAGATTTCTAGAGGTAGAGGATTAGATGAAGGCCAGGGCTTTGTCAGTACATCAACATCAACACCATTGATCTGTCTCGTATGTCGTACAGGCTAATGGGATAGATCAAATGTAGCCCGGCTACGATGGCTGCCATAACATTTGAAAATATTACCTAGGTGACATCATCTGCTGAATCTAATTTCTGCCTCAAAACTGTATGACTTAATCTAAGCTAAAATTATTATATTGAGTTTTTTTCGTGAGGAAGCCTCAGTCGCCCCAATTTACATCTAGCTAAGGATTACTGTGCATCAATGAGCAGTATTATTGAGGTTTGACTATGGACATGAAAACTAGCAAATGTGTATCTAACAGGTGAGCCAGTCACTGAAATCATCTTTGACTGAAACGATGCTGCTAACCAACCATCTACTTACTTAGTTAGTGATGCACTCACAATGTTGAATCTTCCAACAAAAGCTAGCTAGCAAGCTACTGTAGCTAATAGTGCACATTTTTACAATATTTTGAGTTTCCATGAAGCAGCTGTTCGTCTACCATGAGTCATTGCAGTACCCTCCGAGTTAGCTGCTGTGCTCAGCTGATGCAACAATACAATTGCGGAGAAACATGCTTATCTGTGGACTGATTTCTGATAACGGTCAGTTACTCTTATTTGTGGGGCTGCATGTCTACAACTTAATGGTAACTTAAACTGACTAAGTAAACTGTTTATGTCAGTGAAGGAAAATCTATCTGACTAACTAGCTAGGTATGTCAGTAATCTAGCAAGCTACAACAGTTAACTACACAGCTGATCAAGTCACTGCACTTTAGACCAAAGTCCTTGCACAGAATAGGTGGTGAACTATTAAACCACTGTTACAATGTTAGTAATAATTTAGCTAGCTAGATATTCTGCCTACTTCATAGAGACTCATTCAAGAGCGCAGTGATATAAACAATTGGGAACTATGTTTTAATGGAGAATGCTCAATATTCAAATTTGAAAATGAGTTCCACATCCTACATGACAGATCGGTTGAGTGTCAAGCATTGCGGAGGAGTGACACCATCTGAGGTGAGACAATGGATCAACACACCTCATAACTATCAAATCAAATGTTATTTGTCTCATGCGTTGAATACAACTGGTATATACTTTACCACAAAATTCTTGATTATGAGCTCTTCCCAACGATGCTGTTTAAAAATAGTAACACAAAAGGAATCAAAATAAATTCACAATAATGGAGCTATGTAAAAGGAGTACCAGTACCAGATAAATGTGCAACGGTATAAGTTATGATTTACATACAGTACCAGTCAAAACTTTGAACACGCCTACTCATTACCATGCTATGTTGTCGTCTTAGGTCTCTCTTTATGTAGTGTTGTCTCTTGTCTTTTGTCCTATATTTTTATTTTATTTATTTTTATTTTTAATCCCAGCCCCCATCCTCACAGGAGGCCTTGCCTTTGGCAGGCCGTCACAAATAAGAATTTGTTCTTAACTTGCCTAGTTAAAATAAAATATATATATATTTTTTTACATTATACATTGTATTATTCTACATTGTAGAATAATAATGAAGACATCACAACTATCAAATAACACATATGGAATCATGTAGTAACCAAAAAGTGTTAAAATGAATCAAAATATATTTTATATTTGAGATTCATCAAAGTAGCCACCTCTGCCTTGAACACATTTGGCGTATCTTTGGTATTTTGCACAATTTGATGAATTGTTGAAAGATAATCTCTCAACAAAATTGCATGCCCTCACTCTTCAATGTTGCGATGTAAAAATATTGGAAAATGCATTGCTCATAGAATTAAAAAATGTCTTACTGGCTGGGATCTGTGATTGTTTTAAATTGTATACAGTCGGAAGGGCCCGGCAATTTGTGCAGCGACTGCTGCAAAATATCAAATTGATGATTGTTACATTGCGACTTTCAGTGAAAAAGCTTTGAGACCCAGCCAGGCATATCACAATATTTAAAAATACAATTGAGCTGAAAAGAGCTGAAAAGAGATGACAATGAAAAGACTCCAATCTGTCTTTTAATTACAAAATTTCTTAAACTTAATTGAGCAAACACTAGCTTATTTTATTGGCACTCAGCAGAGAACATGGGCCATATCCCTGTTGAGTGTGCATATTCACTATCTTTCTCATTGGTTCAGTGCCGCTTTTGTGTTCATTTTTAGACATTAATTTCCTCCTCCAGGTAAAATGGACGCCATACGTACTTATGTCTCTTATTTTCGTAGGCCAATTATAAGGTTCACACCAAAAATGTCCTCCTTGATCTGTTTTGCCGCAAATGCAGAGTAGGCTACCCTGTCATTTTGTAGTATTAAACAAATACGTGTGCGCACTTGGGTGTCCAGTACCAGTAAGAAAATAAATATAGTTTTGTGGTGTATTTTACTTCATTTTAATTTGATGACTTAATTATTTCTAACTTAAAGTCATAATGTCATCTCTGCTCAGGCAGTAGCAGTCAGCCAGCCAAACCATCTAACGCGGTCTCTGCACTCCCCATACTGTACTGTCTTTAGGCACCTTATTTAGCTAGACTAGCTGCAGAACTGTCTGATGAAATCATTTGACTAGTTCTTCAAAGTATACTGAGCAAAAGATGAATGCAAAAAGGCCCTAATTGGACCTAATTTACGGATTTCATGACTGGGCAATGGTAAACAAAACAGACATCTGGGAGGGCATAGGAAGGGCATAGAGCCAGGCCCAGACAACAATGTGTTTTTCGCCACAAAAGGGCAGAAATACTAATACTCTACAGGTGAATGTGGATGTCCTGGGCTGGTGTGGATATCGCAACTGGCTCATGTTGTGAGCCCGGTTGACGTACTGTCAAATTATCCAGATAAATGAATTTGTGATTCCCTGGCAACAGCTCTCTGGGACATTCCAGTCAGCATGCCACTGCACGTTCCATCAAAACTTGAGACATCTGTGGTAGTGTTGTGTGACAAAACTGCACGCTTTAGGGTGGCCTTTTATTTCCTTCTCCCTAACACAGGTGCACCTGTGCAGAGATCATGCTGTTTAAACAGCTTTCTGATATGCCACAACCTGTCAGGTGGATGGATTATCTTGGCAAAGGAGAAATGCTCACTAACAGGATATAAACAAATTTGTGCACATTTGAGAGAAATCCGCTTTTTTTTTTGTCTGTGGAAAATTTGGGATATTTAATTTCAGCTCATGAAACATGGGGCCAATAATTATATATTTTTGGGTTCAGTATAGATAAAGTATAATGCTCAATGCATCTGTCTCTATCCATCTCTCTTCCTTGTGTTGTGTACATTCCTTTGTCATGCTGTCTGTGCCTATGCGGAGTGTATCTAACCTAACTTAGCAGGCCTAAAAGTCTATCCATCTCTGCCGGACCTGGAAACAACAGGTGCAATAGATTATGGTCAATGCAGTTAATTACCACGTTTCTTCGCTGAACTAGGTTTAATATTTGCTTATTGAAAACTACAACTCCCTTCAGCCCTGTGTCCCACATAGTTATTGACTTGATTTCTCTCGTGAATTATTTGATTTCTCTCAAGAGAAAGGA
>NW_026289316.1:0-5962 GCF_023373465.1 Oncorhynchus keta
GACAGCCTGATGTGAGACTTAGCCCGCGATGTCGACAGCCGCGATGTCGACAGCCGCGATGTCGTACAGCCGCGATGTCGACAGCCGCCGTCGACAAGTACATGTCGACAGCCGTGAAGTGGAGCAGTCGTGAAGTAGACAGTCGTGGATGCAGTCAGTCGTGATGTAGACAGCCGTGATGTAGACAGCCGTGATGTGAGACAGCCGTGAAGTAGACAGTCGTGAAGTGACAGTCGTGATGCAGTCAGTCGTGATGCAGTCAGTCGTGAAGTAGACAGTCGTGAAGTAGACAGTCGTGATGCAGTCAGTCGTGATGTAGACAGCCGTGATGTAGACAGCCGTGAATGTAGACAGCCGTGATGTAGACAGTCGTGAAGTAGACAGCCGTGAAGTAGACAGCCGTGATGTAGACAGTCGTGAAGTAGCAGTGAACAGTTAGACAGTCGTAGACAGTCGTGATGTAGACAGTCGTGAAGTAGACAGTCGTGAAGCAGACAGTCCGTGATGTCAACAGTCGTGATGCAGTCTAGTCGTGATGCAGACAGTCGTGATGTAGACAGTCGTGAAGTAGACAGTCGTGATGCAGTCAGTCGTGATGTAGACAGCCGTGATGTAGACAGCCGTGAAGTGAGAGTCGTGAAGTAGACAGTCGTGAATGCAGTCAGTCGTGATGTAGACTGTCGTGGAAGTAGAGCAGTCGTAAAGTAGACAGTCGTGATGTAGACAGTCGTGATGCAGTCAGTCGTGATGTAGACAGTCGTGAAAAGTAGACAGTCGTGAAGTAGACAGTCGTGAAGTAGACAGTCGTGAAGTAGACAGTCGTGATGTGAGACAGTCGTGATGTAGACAGTCGTGATGCAGACAGTCGTGAAGTAGACAGTCGTGATGTAGACAGTCGTGAAGTAGACAGTCGTAAAGTAGACAGTCGTAAAGTAGACAGTCGTGAAGTAGACAGTCGTAAAGTAGACAGTCGTGATGCAGTCAGTCGTGATGTAGACAGCCGTGATGTAGACAGTCGTGATAGACAGTCGTGATGTAGACAGTCGTGATGCAGACAGTCGTGATGTAGACAGTCGTGATGTAGACAGTCGTGACAGTGACAGTCGTGATGCAGTCAGTCGTGATGTAGACAGCCGTGATGTAGACAGCCGTGATGTAGACAGCCGTGATGTAGACAGTCGGATGACAGTCGTGATGTAGACAGTCGTGATGTCAGACAGTCGTAAGTAGACAGTCGTGATGTAGACTGTCGTGAAGTAGACAGTCGTGATGCAGTCAGTCGTGATGTAGACAGTCGTGATGTAGACAGTCGGTGGATGTAGAACAGCCGTGATGTGATGCAGACAGTCGTGATGTAGACAGTCGTGAATGTAGACAGCCGTAGATGTGACAACGTGATGTAGACTGTTGTGAATGTGTGAGCAGAGCGTGATGCAGACAGTCGTGATGTAGACAGTCGTGAAGTAGACAGTCGTGATGCAGTCAGTCGTGATGTAGACAGCCGTGATGTAGACAGTCGTGATGTAGACAGTCGTGAAGTAGACAGTCGTGATGTAGACAGTCGTGGATGCAGTCAGTCGTGATGTAGACAGTCGTGAAGTAGACAGCTCGTGAACAGATAGACAGTCGTGATGCAGTCAGTCGTGATGTAGACAGTCGTGATGTGAGACAGTCGTAAGATAGACAGTCGTGAAGTGGAGCAGTCGTGAAGTAGACAGCCGTGATCAGTCAGAGCAATCGTGAAGTAGACAGTCGTGAAGTAGACAGTCGTGAAGCAGACAGTCGTAGAAATGCAGACAGTCGTGAAGTAGACAGTCGTAGAATCGTAGAGCAGATCGTAAAGTAGACAGTCGTGAATGTAGACAGTCGTGATGTAGTCAGTGCATGCAGTTAGTCGTGATGCAGTTAGTCGTGATGTAGACAGTCGTGAAGTAGAGCAGTCGTGATGCAGATCAGTCGTGATGTAGACAAGCCGTGATGTAGACAGCCGTGAAGTAGAGTCGTGAAGTAGACAGTCGTGATGCAGTCAGTCGTGATGTAGACCGTCGTGATGTAGACAGTCGTAAAGTAGACAGTCGTGATGCAGTCAGTCGTGATGCAGTCAGTTGTAAAGTAGACAGTCGTAAAGTAGACAGTCGTGATGCAGTCAGTCGTGATGTAGACAGTCGTGATGTAGACAGCCGTGATGTAGACAGCCGTGATGTAGACAGTCGTGAAGTAGAGTCGTGAAGTAGACAGTCGTGATGCAGTCAGTTGCGATGTGAACGTCGTGATGCAGTCAGTTGTGATCTAGTCAGTCGTGATGTGACAGTCGTAAAGTAGACAGTCATGATGCAGTCAGTCGTGATGTAGACAGTCGTGACGTAGACAGTGGTGATGTAGACAGTCGTAGATAGTACGTGATGTATCCAGTCGTGATGTAGACAGTTGTGAAGTAGGCAGTCGTAAAGTAGACAGTCGTGATGCAGTCAGTCGTGATGTGGACAGTCGTGATGTAGACAGTCGTAAGATAGACAGTCGTGATGCAGTCAGTCGTGATGTGGACAGTCGTGATGTAGACAGTCGTAAGATAGACAGTCGTGATGCAGTCAGTCGTGATGTAGACAGTCGTGATGTAGACAGTCGTGATGTAGACAGTCGTGATGCAGTCAGTCGTGATGCAGTCAGTCGTGATGTAGACAGTCGTGATGTAGACAGCCGTGATGTAGACAGTCGTGAAGTAGACAGTCGTGAAGTCGACTGTCGTGATTCAGTCAGTCGTGATGCAGATCAGTCGTGATGCAGTGGGTCGTGATGCAGTCAGTCGTGATGTAGACAGCCGTGATGTAGACTGTCGTGAAGTAGACAATCGTGATGCAGTTAGTCGTGATGTAGACAGTCGTGATGTAGACAGCCGTGATGTAGACAGCCGTGAAGTAGACAGTCGTGAAGTAGACAGCCGTGATGTAGACAGCCGTGAAGTAGACAGTCATAAAGTAGACAGTCGTGATGCAGTCAGTCGTGATGCAGTCGGTTGTAAAGTAGACAGTCGTAAAGTAGACAGTCGTGATGCAGTCAGTCGTGATGTAGACAGTCGTGATGTAGACAGCCGTGATGTAGACAGCCGTGAAGTGAGAGTCGTGAAGTAGACAGTCGTGATGCAGTCAGTTGTGATGTAGACAGTCGTGATGCAGTCAGTTGTAATCTAGTCAGTCGTGATGTAGACAGTCGTAAGATAGACAGTCGTGATGCAGTCAGTCGTGATGTAGACAGTCGTAAAGTAGACAGTCGTCATGTAGACAGCCGTGATGTAGACAGTCGTAAATGTAGACAGTCGTGATGTAGACAGTCGTAAGATAGACAGTCGTGATGCAGTCAGTCGTGATGTGGACAGTCGTGATGTAGACAGTCGTAAGATAGACAGTCGTGATGCAGACAGTCGTGATGTAGACAGTCGTGAAGTAGAGTCGTGAAGTCGACTGTCGTGAAGTAGACAGTCGTGAAGTAGACAGTCGTAAAGTAGACAGTCGTAAAGCAGACAGTCGTGAAGTAGACAGTCGTAAAGCAGACAGTCGTATAAAGTAGACAGTCGTAAAGTAGACAGTCGTGATGTAGACTGTCGTGAAGTCAGTCGTGATGCAGTTAGTCGTGATGCAGTTAGTTGTGATGTAGACAGTCGTGAAGTAGACAGTCGTGATGCAGTCAGTCGTGATGTAGACAGCCGTGATGTAGACAGTCGTGAAGTAGAGTCGTGAAGTAGACAGTCGTGATGCAGTCAGTTGTGATGTAGACCGTCGTGATGCAGTCAGTTGTAATCTAGTCAGTCGTGATGTAGACAGTCGTAAAGTAGACAGTCATGATGCAGTCAGTCGTGATGTAGACAGTCGTGACGTAGACGAGTCGTGATGTAGACAGTCGTAGATAGTCGTGATGTAGACAGTCGTGATGTAGACAGTCGTAAAGTAGACAGTCGTGATGCAGTCAGTCGTGATGTGGACAGTCGTGATGTAGACAGTCGTAAGATGAGACAGTCGTGATGCAGTCAGTCGTGATGTAGACAGTCGTGATGTAGACAGTCGTAAGATAGACAGTCGTGATGTGGACAGTCGTGATGCAGACAGTCGTGATGTAGACAGTCGTGAAGTCAGACAGTCGTGAAGTAGACAGTCGTAAAGTAGACAGTCGTGATGCAGTCAGTCGTGATGTAGACAGTCGTAAAGTAGACAATCGTGATGCAATCGGCCTTATGTAGACAGTTGTGATGTAGACAGTCGTAAAGTAGACAGTCATGATGTAGAAAGTCGAGACAGTCGTGATGTAGACAGTCGTAAAGTAGACAGTCGTAAAGTAGACAGTCGTGATGTAGACAGTCGTGATGTAGACAGTCGTGATGCAGTCAGTCGTAATGCAGTCAGTCGTAGACAGACGTAAAGTAGACAGTCATGATGCAGTCAGTCGTGATGTAGACAGTCGTAAAGTAGACAGTCGTGATGTAGACAGTCGTGATGTAGACAGTCGTAAAGTAGACAGTCGTGATGTAGACAGTCGTAAGATAGACAGTCGTGATGCAGTCAGTCGTGATGTAGACAGTCGTGATGTAGACAGTCGTAAGATAGACAGCCGTGATGTGACAGCCGTGAAGTAGAGTCGTGAAGTAGACAGTCGTGATGCAGTCAGTTGTGATGTAGACAGTCGTGATGCAGTCAGTTGTAATCTAGTCAGTCGTGATGTAGACAGTCGTAAAGTAGACAGTCATGATGCAGTCAGTCGTGATGTAGACAGTCGTGACGTAGACAGTAGTGATGTAGACAGTCGTAGATAGTCGTGATGTAGACAGTCGTGATGTGAGACAGTTGTGAAGTAGAAGTCGTGAAGTAGACAGTCGTGATGCAGTCAGTTGTGATGTGACAGTCGTAATGACAGTCATGATGCAGTCAGTTGTAATCTAGTCAGTCGTGATGTAGACAGTCGTAAAGTAGACAGTCATGATGCAGTCAGTCGTGATGTAGACAGTCGTGACGTAGACAGTCGTGATGCAGTCAGTCGTGATGTAGACAGTCGTGATGTAGACAGTCGTAAGATAGACAGTCGTGATGCAGTCAGTCGTGATGTGGACAGTCGTGATGTGAGACAGTCGTAAGATGAGACAGTCGTGATGCAGACAGTCGTGATGTAGACAGTCGTGATGTAGACAGCCGTGATGTAGACAGTCGTGAAGTAGAGTCGTGAAGTCGACTGTCGTGAAGTAGACAGTCGTAAAGCAGACAGACGTAAAGTAGACAGTCGTAAAGTAGACAGTCGTAAAGTAGACAGTCGTAAAGTAGACAGTCGTGATGTAGACAGTCGTGATGTAGACAGTCGTGATGTAGACTGTCGTGAAGATAGTCGTGATGCAGTTAGTTGTGATGTAGACAGTCGTGAAGTAGAGCAGTCGTGATGCAGTCAAGTCGTGATGTAGACAGCCGTGATGTAGACAGCCGTGAAGTAGCAGTCGTGAAGTAGACAGTCGTGATGCAGTCAGTCGTGATGTAGACAGTCGTGAAGTAGACAGTCATAAAGTAGACAGTCGTGATGCAGTCAGTCGTGATGCAGTCAGTTGTAAAGTAGACAGTCGTAAAGTAGACAGTCGTGATGCAGTCAGTCGTGATGTAGACAGTCGTGATGTAGACAGCCGTGATGTAGACAGTCGTGAAGTAGAGTCGTGAAGTAGACAGTCGTGATGCAGTCAGTTGTGATGTAGACAGTCGTGATGCAGTCAGTTGTAATCTAGTCAGTCGTGATGTAGACAGTCGTGAAGATAGACAGTCGTGATGCAGTCAGTCGTGATGTAGACAGTCGTGAAGCAGACAGTCGTGATGCAGACAGTCGTGATGTAGACAGTCGTGAAGTGCAGACAGTCGTGATGTAGACAGTCCGTAAGATGAGACAGTCGTGATGCAGTCAGTCGTGATGTGGACAGTCGTGATGTAGACAGTCTTAAGAT
>NW_026289317.1:0-4725 GCF_023373465.1 Oncorhynchus keta
GTTATATTCTCCTACAGTCAATTCACATGTACACAAACTTCAGAGTGTTATCTTTCAAATGGTACCAAGAATATGCATATCCTTGGTTCTGTGCCTGAGCTACAGGCTGTTAGATTTGGGTATGTCTTCAGGTGGAAAGTAGGGGGCTAGTAAGAGGTTTTAAACAGCTTGGAAAATTACAGAAAATGATGTCATGGCTTTAGAAGCTTCTGATAGACTAATTGTACATCATTTGGGTCAATTGGAGGTGTACCTGTGGATGCATTTCAAGGCCTACTTTCAAACTCAGCGCCTCTTTGCTTGACATCATGGGAAAATCAAAAGAAATCAACCAAGACCTCAGAAAGAAAATTGTAGACATCCACAATTCTGATTCATCCTTGGGAGCAATTTCAAACACCTGAAGGTACCACATTCATCTGTACAAACAATAGTACGCAAGTATAAACACCATGGGACCACACAGCCGTCATACCGGCTCAGGAAGGAGACGCGTTCTGTCTCCTAGAGATGAACGTACTTTGGTGCGAAAAGTGCAAATCAATCCCAGAACAACAGCAAAGGACCTTTGAAGATGCTGGAGGAAACGGGTACAAAAGTATCTATCTCCACAGTGAAACGAGTCCTATATCGACATAACATGAAAGGCCGCTCAGCAAGGACGAAGCCACTCCTCCAAAACTACAATAAAAAAGCATGTGCGAGCAAAGAGACCTACAAACCTGACTCAGTTACACCAGCTCTGTCAGGAGGAATGGTCCAAAAGTCACCCAATTTATTGTGGGAAGCTTGTGGAATGCCTCCCTAAACGTTTGACCCAAGTTAAAGGCAATGCTACCAAATACTAATTGAGTGCATGTGGAATTCAAATCGCTCAACTATTATTCTGACATTTTACATTCTTAAAATAAAGTGGTGATCCTAACCGACCTAAGACAGGGCTTTTTTTACTAGGATTAAATATCAGGAATTGTGAAAAACTGAGTTTAAATGTATTTGGCTGAGGTGTATGTAAACTTCCGACTTCAACTGTATCTACAACTTTAAATAAAATGACAAAAACAAGGTGGTGGGGGAGGTGCAGTTACTCCAGGGGGCTAGTTACTCCTACTACCCTACATGGCATAGCAGTTCAGACGTCTTTTGTCCTCGTCTTGTCGTGTCCCGTATATATATATATATTTACAACTTTTTTCACATACATTTTATTTTTATTTTCCATCAACTCATCTTCAAAACACTCTCCTGCAACCCGCCTCACCAATTTATATTTATAAAAAAGTTTTATTTACCTCAAATCTGTCATCCTCCAAGAAGCTAGCCAGAAACTCCAAGAAGCTAGCCAGAAACTAGCCAGAAGCTAGCCAGGAGCTAGCCAGAAGCTAGCCCAGAAGCTAATCAGAAGCTTGTTCAGAAGCTAGTTAGCTTCTTTACTGGCAAATCGTTAGTATTCAGCTAACCACGGTTTGTGGTCATCAGCTATCCTTTAGCTCGAAAATCTATCGCCAGTTTTGTGTACGGTGCAGTATGACTCGGAACGGAACATACGGACCAATTTTCTCTCCATGTCCCTGGATTTCAACCGCAAATCTCTGGACATTCATACCTGGATCTCACAGCTAGCTAGCTGCTATCCATGTGACTATCGGCTTTTCGTCGATTCCGGAGCAAACATCAATTATTCCAGAGCTAGCCAGCTGTCAATCACTCTTGAGTTCCATCAATCACTCCTGGGCTGCAGTCACCTATCCAGACCCGTTTTACTGCCCTACGCGGAGCCCCACCGGGCCTTCACAACTGGACTGCCGACGTTATCTCCCCGAAGGAGTTATCCGACTGGCTCCTCCATGCATAGCTATCTGAATGCCCATCTGCAGCCTGCTAACCGTTAGCTGTCTTATCGGCTGCTATCTGAATAGACAATCGGACAATTTATTTATTTATTATTATTATGTTTTCTATACCTATGGCCTCTATAACTATATCTATTGTTTTTATTTTTTGTTATGTGTGATTTGATTACAATCCCCTCTACCACATGGAACCCCACTAATCTACTGACGAACGCAAGAGGTGGCTAATAACAGACTTCCATCCTATGCTAGTTACTACCGATGGCTGGCAAGCTGTCTAAATCGCCGTGACCCCCAACCAACCTCTCCGCTCACTGGACCCTTTTGATCACCTCGACCATGCATGCCTCTCTCTTAATGTCAATATGTCTTGTCCATTGCTGTTTTGGTTGGTTTATTGGCTTATTTCACTGTAGAGCCTCTAGTCCTGCTCACTGTACCTTATCCAACCTAAGTTCCACCACCCACACATGCAATGACATCTCCTGGTTTCAATGATTTTTCTAGAGACTATCTCTTCATCACTCAATACCTAGGTTTACCTCCACTGTATTCACATCCTACCATACCTTTGTCTGTACATTATACCTTGATGCTATTTTATCGCCCCCAGAAACCTCCTTTTACTCTCTGTTCCAGACGCTCAAGACGACCAATTCCCTGTGCTTTTAGCCGCACCCTTATTCTACTCCTCCTCTGTTCCTCTGCCGATGGAGAGGTGAATCCAGGCCCTGCAGTGCCTAGCTCCACTCCTATTCCCCAGGCGCTCTCTTTTGACGACTTCTGTAACCGCAATAGCCTTGGTTTCATGCATGTTAACATTAGAAGCTTCCTCCCTAAGTTTGTTCTATTCACTGCTTTAGCACACTCTGTCAAAATGTTGTACACCAAAATGTTCTAGCTGTGTCTGAATTTTTGGTGGTCTTAAGCCAGGATAAGACCACCAAAAATGTCTAACATTTTCAGACAAGATAGAACTGCCAAAGGGGGGCGGTGTTGCAATCTACTGCAAAAGATAGCCTGCAGAGTTCTGTCCTACTATCCAGGTCTGTGCCCAAACAATTTGAACTTCTACTTTAAAATCCACCTCTAAAAACAAGTCTCCTCACCGTTGCCGCCTGCTATAGACCACCCTCTGCCCCCAGCTGTGCTCTGGACACCATATGTGAACTGATTGCCCCCATCTATCTTCAGGCTCGTGCTGCTGAGGCGACCTAAACTGGAACATGCTTAACACCCCATCCATCCTACAATCTAAACTTGATGCCCTCAATCTCACACAAATTATCAATGAACCTACCAGGTACCTCCCAAAGCCTTAAACACGGGCACCCTCAGATATCATCCTAACCAACTTGCCCTCTAAATACACCTCTGCTGTCTTCAACCAAGATCTCAGCGATCACTGCCTCTGCCTGCATCATGGGTCAGCGGTCAAACGCATAAAACGCTAATGGGTCAGTATCCTGAAGGATATTGATCTCATCCCGCAATATTTTTTTTAAATGCCTTCCTAACCATCTTAAATAAACATGCCCCATTCAAAAATTTAGAGCTAGGAACAAATATAGCCCTTGGTTCTCCCAGACCTGACTGCCCTTAACCAACACAAAAACATCCTATGGCGTTCTGCATTAGCATCGAACAGCCCCCGTGATATGCAGCTGTTCAGGGAAGCTAGAAAACATTATACACAGGCAGTTAGAAAGCCAAGGCTAGCTTTTCAAGCAGAATTTGCTTCCTGCAACACTAAAAGTGTAAAAAGTCCATGGAGAATGAACACCTCCCCAGCTGCCCACTGCACTGAAGATAGGAAACACTGTCTGCTGACAAATCCACCATAATTAGGGAATTTCAATAAGCGTTTTTTCTCTGGCCATTATGCTTTCCACCTGGCTACTCCTACCCAGGTCAACAGCACTGCACCCCCACCAGCCTTTCGCCCAAGCCTTCCCCATTTCTCCTTCTCCCAAATCCGTTCAGCTGATGTTCTGAAAGAGCTGCAAAATCTGGTTCCTACAAATCAGCCGGGCTAGACAATCTGGACCCTTTCTTTCTAAAATTATCTGCCGAAAATTGTTGCCACCCCTATTACTAGCCTGTTCAACCTCTCTTTCGTGTCGTCTGAGATTCCCAAAGATTGGAAAGCAGCTGCGGGTCATCCCCCTCTTCAAGGGGGACACTCTTGACCCAAACTGCTACAGACCTATATCTATCCTACCATGCCTTTCTAAGGTCTTCGAAAGCCAAGTCAACAAACAGATTACCGACCATTTCGAATCTCACCATACCTTCTCTGCTATGCAATCTGGTTTCAGAGCTGGTCATGGGTGCACCTCAGCCACGCTCAAGGTCCTAAACGATATCTTAACTGCCATCGATAAGAAACATTACTGTGCAGCCGTATTCATTGATCTGGCCAAGGCTTTCGACTCTGTCAATCACCACATCCTCATCGGCAGACTCGACAGCCTTGGTTTCTCAAATGATTGCCTCGCCTGGTTCACCAACTACTTCTCTGATAGAGTTCAGTGTGTCAAATCGGAGGGTCTGCTGTCCGGACCTCTGGCAGTCTCTATGGGGGTGCCACAGGGTTCAATTCTTGGACCGACTCTCTTCTCTGTATACATCAATGAGAGTTCGCTCTTGCTGCTGGTGAGTCTCTGATCCACCTCTACGCAGACGACACCATTCTGTATACTTCTGGCCCTTCTTTGGACACTGTGTTAACAACCCTCAGGCAAGCTTCAATGCCATACAACTCTCCTTCCGTGGCCTCAATTGCTCTTAAATACAAGTAAAACTAAATGCATGCTCTTCAACCGGTCGCTACCTGCACCTACCCACCTGTCCAACATCACTACTCTGGACG
>NW_026289318.1:0-3615 GCF_023373465.1 Oncorhynchus keta
ACTGTATACTGCATCTCAATGAAGTAGACTGTATCTCACTGTAGTAGACTGTATACTGCATCTCACTGAAGTAGGCTGTAACTCACTGTAGTAGACTGTATACTGCATCTCACTGTAGTAGACTGTATACTGTACCTCACTGAAGTAGACTGTATCTCACTGTAGTAGACTGTATACTGCATCTCACTGTAGTAGACTGTATACTGTACCTCACTGAAGTAGACGACTGCATCTCACTGTAGTAGACTGTATACTGCATCTCACTGAAGTAGAATGTATACTGTATCTCACTGTAGTAGACTGTATACTGTACCTCACTGAAGTAGACTGCTATCTCACTGTAGTAGACTGTATACTGCATCTCACTGAAGTAGACTGTATACTGTATACTGCATCTCACTGTAGTAGACTGTATACTGTATCTCACTGAAGTAGACTGTATACTGCATCTCACTGAAGTAGACTGTATACTGCATCTCACTGAAGTAGACTGTATACTGAAGCAGATCTCACTGGAAGTGGACTGTATAATCTCACTGTAGTGGGCCTGTATGCTGCATCTCACTGAGTAGACTGTATATCTCCACTGAAGTAGACTGTATACTGCATATCACTGGAAGTGGACTGTATGCACCGTCTCACTGTAGTAGACTTGTATACTGCATCTCACTGGAAGTGGACTGTCATGCTGCTGTATCCTCACTGAAGTAGACTGTATCTCACTGAAGTAGACTGTATACTGCATTCACTGAAGTAGACTGTATACTGCATCTCACTGAAGTAGACTGTATACTGTATCTCACTGGAAGTGACTGTATGCATCTCACTGAAGTAGACTGTATACTGCATCTCACTGTAGTAGACTGTAGACAACCACCGGAAGTAGGAGACTGTATACCGGCATCTCACTAAAGTGGATCTGTATACCTGTAAAGTACTGTGGTCTCACTGTAGTAGACTGTATACTGTATCTCTACTGTAGTAGACTGTAGGCTTATCTAACTGGAAGTAGGGCTGTATACTCGTATCTCACTGTAGTAGACTGTATATCATCTCTGTAGTAGACTGTAGGCTGCATCTCACTGTAGCAGACGTACTGCATCTCAATGGAAGTGACTGTATCTCACTGTAGAGACTGTATACTGTATCTCACTGAAGTAGAATGTATACTGTATCTCACTGAAGTAGACTGTATACTGTATCTCACTGAAGTAGACTGTATACTGCATCTCACTGAAGTAGACTGTATACTGTATCTCAGTGAAGTAGACTGTATGCTGCATCTCACTGTAGTAGACTGTCGGATGCATCTCACTGAAGTAGACTGTATACTGTATCTCACTGAAGTAGATTTGTATACTGCATCTCACTGTAGTAGACTGTAGGCTGCATCTCACTTTAGTAGACTGTATACTGTATCTCACTGTAGTAGACTGTATACTGTATCTCACTGGTAGACTGTATCCTGCATCTCACAGTAGTAGACTGTATACTGCATCTCACTGAAGTAGGCTGTATCTCACTGTAGTAGGCTGTAGGATCCATCTCACTGTGGTAGACTGTAGACTGCATTTCATTGTAGTACACTGTATACTGTATCTCACTGTAGTAGACTGTAGGCTGCATCTCACTGTAGCAGACTGTATACTGTATCTCACTGAAGTAGAATGTATACTGTATCTCACTGTAGTAGACAGTATACTGTATCTCACTGTAGTAGACTGTATACTGTATCTCACTGTAGTAGACTGTAGGCTGCATCTCACTGTAGTAGACTGTATACTGTATCTCACTGAAGTAGACTGTATACTGCATCTCAATGAAGTAGACTGTATCTCACTGTAGTAGACTGTATACTGCATCTCACTGAAGTAGGCTGTAACTCACTGTAGTAGACTGTATACTGCATCTCACTGTAGTAGACTGTATACTGTACCTCACTGAAGTAGACTGTATCTCACTGTAGTAGACTGTATACTGCATCTCACTGTAGTAGACTGTATACTGTACCTCACTGAAGTCGACTGTATCTCACTGTAGTAGACTGTATACTGCATCTCACTGAAGTAGAATGTATACTGTATCTCACTGTAGTAGACTGTATACTGTACCTCACTGAAGTAGACTGTATCTCACTGTAGTAGACTGTATACTGCATCTCACTGAAGTAGACTGTATACTGTATACTGCATCTCACTGTAGTAGACTGTATACTGTATCTCACTGAAGTAGACTGTATACTGCATCTCACTGAAGTAGACTGTATACTGCATCTCACTGAAGTAGACTGTATACTGTATCTCACTGAAGTAGACTGTATACTGCATCTCACTGAAGTAGACTGTATACTGCATCTCACTGTAGTAGACTGTATACTGCATCTCACTGAAGTAGACTGTATACTGCATCTCACTGAAGTAGACTGTATACTGCATCTCACTGTAGTAGACTGTATACTGCATCTCACTGAAGTAGACTGTATCTCACTGTAGTAGACTGTATACTGTATCTCACTGAAGTAGACTGTATACTGCATCTCACTGAAGTAGACTGTATACTGCATCTCACTGAAGTAGACTGTATACTGCATCTCACTGAAGTAGACTGTATACTGCATCTCACTGAAGTAGACTGTATACTGCATCTTACTGAAGTAGACTGTATACTGGATCTCACTGTAGTAGACTGTATACTGCATCTCACTGAAGTAGACTGTATACTGCATCTCACTGAAGTAGACTGTATACTGTATCTCACTGTAGTAGACTGTATACTGTATCTCACTGTAGTAGACTGTAGGCTTTATCTAACTGAAGTAGACTGTATACTGTATCTCACTGTAGTAGACTGTATACTGTATCTCACTGTAGTAGACTGTAGGCTGCATCTCACTGTAGTAGACGGTATACTGCATCTCACTGAAGTAGACTGTATCTCACTGTAGTAGACTGTATACTGTATCTCACTGAAGTAGAATGTATACTGTATCTCACTGAAGTAGACTGTATACTGTATCTCACTGAAGTAGACTGTATACTGCATCTCACTGAAGTAGACTGTATACTGTATCTCAGTGAAGTAGACTGTATACTGCATCTCACTGTAGTAGACTGTCGGATGCATCTCACTGAAGTAGACTGTATACTGTATCTCACTGAAGTAGACTGTATACTGCATCTCACTGTAGTAGACTGTAGGCTGCATCTCACTTTAGTAGACTGTATACTGCATCTCACTGTAGTAGACTGTATACTGTATCTCACTGTAGTAGACTGTATCCTGCATCTCACAGTAGTAGACTGTATACTGCATCTCACTGAAGTAGGCTGTATCTCACTGTAGTAGGCTGTAGGATCCATCTCACTGTGGTAGACTGTAGACTGCATTTCATTGTAGTACACTGTATACTGTATCTCACTGTAGTAGACTGTAGGCTGCATCTCACTGTAGCAGACTGTATACTGTATCTCACTGAAGTAGAATGTATACTGTATCTCACTGTAGTAGACAGTATACTGTATCTCACTGTAGTAGACTGTATACTGTATCTCACTGTAGTAGACTGTAGGCTGCATCTCACTGTAGTAGACTGTATACTGTATCTCACTGAAGTAG
>NW_026289319.1:0-1870 GCF_023373465.1 Oncorhynchus keta
AACTGATTGGAGTCCACCTGTGGTAAATTCAATTGATTGGACATGACTTGGCACACACCGACTCAACAGTCCTACAGTTGACAGTGCATATCAGAGTAAAAACCAAGCCATGAAGTTGAAGGAATTCGCCCGTAGAGCTCCGAGACAGGATTGTGGGTCGAGGCACAGATCTGGGAAGGGTTCCAAACATTTCTGGAGTATTTAAGGTCCCCAAGAACACAGTGGCCTCCATCATTCTTAAATGGAAGAAGTTTGGAACCACCAAGATCTTCCTAGAGCTGGCCGCCCGGCCAAACTGAACAATCGGGGCAGAAGGGCATTGGTCAGGGAGGTGACCAAGAACCCGATGGTCACTCTGTAAGAGCTCCAGATTTCCTCTGTGGAGATGGGAGAATCTTCCAGAAGGACAACCATCTATGCAGCACTCCAACAATTAGGACTTTATGGTAGAGTAGCCAGATGGAAGCCACTCCTCAGTAAAAGGCACATGACAGCCTGCTTGAAATTTGCTAAAATGCACCTAAAGGATTCTCAGACCATGAGAAACAAGATCTGATCTGGTCTGATGAAACCAAGAGTGAACTTTTTGGCCTGAATACCAAGCGTCACGTCTGGAGGAAACATGGCACCATCCCTACGGTGAAGCATGGTGGTGGCAGCATCATGCTGTGGGGATGTTTTTCTTTGGCAGAGACTGGGAGACTAATCAGGATGGAGGGAAAGATGAACGGAGCAAAGTACAGAGGCGAAACCTGCCCCAGAGCGCTCAGGACCTCAGACTAAGGTGAACGTTCACCTTACAACAGGACAACGACCCTAAGCACACAGCCAAGACAATACAAGAGTGGCTTTGGGACAGTTTCTGAATGTCCTTGAGTGGCCCAGCCAGAGCCCGGACTTGAGCCGTGAAAATATCTGTCCAGCGACACTTCCCATCCCATCCAATTTACAGAAATTGAGAGGATCTGCAGAGAATGGGAGAATCTCCCCAAATACAGGTGTGCCAAGCTTGTAGCGTCATGCCCAAGACTCAAGGCTGTAATCACTACCAAAGCTGCTTTAAAAAAGTACTGAGTAAAGGGTCTGAATACATATGCAAATGTAATATCTTCACTTCTTCACTCCTCTTTTTTATTCACTCTCTTATTCCTCCTCTTCCTCCCCAGCTAACAATGTTTTTGTAATGTTAAGTTACCCAAATGTTTGAGTTTCCAGTTTTCCATTAGTTCGGAGTGTTAAAGTTAGGAGAAAATTCCCTTAAGGTCAAGCAGAACTTATCTATGTATCTACAAGGTTACAATGTTCTCAGAATATTTAGTGCCTTATTAAGAAAGCATTCACACATTTTTCCACATTTTGCTTTGATACAAGATGGGATTCAAATTGATTTAATTCCATTTTTTTGTCCACACTCTTTTTTTAAAATTTAATTTAATTTGTAATTTTTTATTTTACCCCTTTTTCTCCCCAATTTCGTGGTATTCAATTGTTTAGTAGCTACTTTAAATATATTATACAAGTGGTTAGGTATTTTCAACACACAAATGTTTCTTAAAAAGACAAGAAGAGAAGTAGTCAATTTATCCTCAACCCTCAACCATGAAAGACCATCATGCATGTTGTTGATGTTAGTTCTATGTGTGCAGTTAAGGAGCCAGCTGCAGCTTTGCCAGGTCTTTCTTTGCTGCATCTGACCATATTACCAGACAGTAATCAAGATGGGACAAGATCAAACCCTGAACAACTAGTGCAGTTGATCATTGTGTCAAAACCACAAAACATATTTTTAGAACAGACATTGAATCAGATCAAATTTTATTGGTCACATACACATGGTTAGCAGATGTTATTGCGAGTGTAGCGAAATGCT
>NW_026289320.1:0-9420 GCF_023373465.1 Oncorhynchus keta
TTTTCAACAAGAGGCTGTGCTGTGAGTGGCGTATCAGGGACTGGCACTGCAACTGTCTGTTTCACTGCTGGGGGTCTGTGTTCCCACTCTCTCGCAGGTTCAGCATTCCTCTCCTCGGGTACTGTAGGAGATGTGGGAACCTGTAGCGGCTCATGATGAAGGTCATATTCATCCCCACTGTCTTCATCAGAATCTAGAGGCTGTGATGCAGGCTGGTGTCTCCTCGTTTTCTGACTTTTGTCCACTTTGGTCATTTCTGGTTGTGTCTCAAAAGGTAAGTGGTCACAGGACATGAGCAGGTTTCTGTGCAGGACCCTGGAGCGTCCCTTACCCTTTTCTGGTCTCAATTCATAAATCGGCAGGTCTGAACCCATTTGTCTCACCACTGTGTGAATGGTATCTTCCCAATAGTTACAAAGTTTTCCTGGTCCTCCTCTTGGTGTCAGGTTTTTAAATCAGAACTCGCTCGCCAGGCTGTAGCACTGAACTCCTAACTTTAGTGTCATAGTACTTCTTACTTCTTTTAGCGGCTTCCTGAGCATTTTCATTTGCAATGGCGTATGCCTCTTCCATCCCTCGTTTCCAGTTCTCCACGTAGTCTCGCTGGTTACTGGAACCTGCCTCTGTGCACAATCCAAAGAGCATATCAACTGGAAGCCTGGGTGATCTCCCAAACAGAAGATAAAATGGTGATTAGCCAGTCACTTCACAACGGGTGCAGTTATAGGCATAAACCAGTTTGTTCAGAGACTCCTTCCAATTTGACTTTTGTGTCTCAGTTAGTGTATTTAACATTTGCAACAATGTTTTGTTCATGCGTTCCGCTTGACCGTTTCCCATCGGGTGATAGGGTGTTGTTCTGGACCCCGCCATACCACTGAGTTTCTTTAACTGATGGAACAGTTTCTCCCCCTTGGTCATGGTGGATGCGGGACGGGAACCCAAACTTCAGGGCAAAGTCATTGAAGATGAGATTCGCAGCAGTTTTACCTGACTTTGATGTGGTGGCGTAGGCTTGAGTGAAACGTGTAAAATGATCAACAATCACGAGGATGTACTCATATCCCCCTTTGCATCTGTCGAGATGAAGGAAGTATATACATACCAGTTCAAATGGCTGTGTTGTCACAATGTTTGTCAGAGGAGCTCTTGTTTCATGGGCTGGCTTTTTCTGCTTGACACAGCTACAAGTTTTAGTCACATAGTGCTCAATGTCAGATTGCATATATGGCCAGAAGAAGCGGTCACGTACTAGTGATACAGTGCGGTCAGTACCTTGGTGTCCCATGTTATTGTGCAACTCTTCCATCACTTTACCTTTGTACTGCTCTGGTAGAACTAACTGCTTGCGGGCTGTAGTGATTCTGTACAGAATGCCATCACTGTGTATTGTCAATTTGTCCCATTCTCTGAATAGGCATTTTGTCTTTGGACTGAATTTCTTTTGCTCTTTAACTGGCGGTTTGGAACCCGACAGTTTGAAATTGAGCACAGGACGGATGACCGGATCAGATTCTTGTGCTTCTCTTATCCCATCTTTTGGGATCGAGCTGGTTGTTGCAGTGGTTGTCTCACCTTCAGCTGATACTGACATAGATGCAGCTGAAAATGACCAAGGTACAACAACCTCTTTCTGTACCTCAACTGCTTGTATCGTGGCGGCGATGGTGTCTGGTGGAAGCTCCTCAGAACATTCTCTCATCAGTGACTCTACATCCAGTGGCATCCTTGACAAAGCATCTGCATCACCGTTCTCTCTGCCTGGCCTGTACTTTATTGTAAAGTGGAAATCAGCCAAGTCTGCAACCCACCTGGAAGTGGTTGCGTTCAGTTTTGCAGTAGACAGAATGTAGCAGAGCGGGTTGTTATCGCTGTATACAGTGAAGGTGGGAGCATAGTACAAATAGTCATGGAACTTATCAGTGATTGCCCATTTTAGAGCTAGAAATTCTAGCTTGCTCGAGTGGTAGTGATAGTTCTTCTCAGCTGCTGTTAAAGTTCGAGAGCCATAAGCAATGACCCTAAGCTTCCCTCTTGCTTTTGATAAAGAACTGCTCCCAAGCCTTGGTGTGACGCATCAGTGTGTACAACAAATGGCTGAGTGAAATCAGGGAAACCTAAAACTGGTGGGTGAAGCAAACACTCAATCAGCTGTTCAAGTGCCTGTTGATGCTGGTCAGTCCACAGGATTGGCTTGTTTGAGGGCACCACATGACTTACTTTCTTTGTTTTTGTTTTCCGTGGGTGGTCAGGTAATTTCTCTGAATCTGCTTTCAGGAGGTCATACAGGCAGCTGGCACTCCTAGAAAAGTCTTTGATGTACTGTCTGTAGTACGTGAGTAAACCAAGCATTTTTCTGAGCTGGCCCACAGTCTCTGGTCTGATTTCTTTCAATGCTCTTACTGCTTCAAAATCGGCTGGGTCAACTCGGCTGCCCTCTGCAGACACTATTCTGCCCAAATAACGGACCTGGGGTTTAAAGAGATCACACATACTTGGTTTGAGTTTAATGCCATACTCTGAGACGCTGCAAAAACTTTTCGCACATCATTCACATTGCTGTTACCGTTTTACTTGAAAACTAGCGTGTCGTCCAGATAAGGAATGCAGATGTTATTCGATTTTCCTTCCAAACACTCTCCATACACCGCTGAAAAGCTGCAGGAGTGTTCATGAGGCCCAAATGGCATCCCAGATCCCACTCATAGAGTCCTCACGGTGTCACAAATGCTGTCACTGGTCTGTTTTCTTCAGAGATGAAACCCTGGTGATACGCTTTCCTGATCTAAGAGGATAAACCAGGAATTACCACCTAAACTGTCCATGATGTCTTGACCCAGGGATGTGGCTGGATGTGTCTTTCTGTTCAGGTCTCTGACTATACACAAACCGGAGGGTCCCGTCCTTCTTACGAACGCACACGAACGCACGACAGGTGAAGAATATGAAGAGTTTGACTTCCTTAACCCAGCCCTGACTATGAGGTCATAAATGTAACCCTTCATCTCCTGATACAGTGGCCTGGGCACTGACATGTATGTGCGCTTTACTGGTTCAGAGTCCTTTAGAGAAATAGTCATTTACACCTGCTCAATGCAGCCATGTCATTGTTCGATCTGGAGAAGGAGGACACTCTTCTCTAAGCATTTGCCTAACAACTCTCTGCTCTTCGGTTAGGTGAGTTAAACTACTGTGATCCCACTGTTTAGTAGCAGTACATGGGGTTCGAACGCTGGTATGATTCACTGTGGCTGAGGTGACAGTTTTTTTCAAAGACTTGGGCAGGTAACACAGTCATGATGGTTTGTAAATTGTAACGATTATTTACCGGGCCCTAGCAGGGCAATGTCGTAGTCAGTGGGGTTAGAGACATCACAGATAACTGGAAAAACACCTTTCCTGACTCTGACTAGTGTGTCAAAGAACTCAAGGTCGTCGGCCATCAAGTGGTTCAGGTCTGGCTGAAAAGCATTGTCATGTCATCTTTGAAAGGCTGGGAAGCCGTACACGGCACTCAATCTGAATGCTACTGTGTTTTGTACAGCAAACCTTCTTCTTGGTTTTCACTGCGTATTCATCTGTCTGTTCTGCGCTAACAGCCTGTATAAAGCTCTCACCCTGTTTCCTTGAGGCTTGGGGGAAAGCTGTTTTTACTGTACTGTATCGCTTAGTCTCTTTCGGTCATTGGTTGTGGATGTGCCTGATAACATTGAAACCTATGATGATGATAGTGACAGCCTTTCATTACCAGCACTGGGATGATCAGTTCCTTTGTTTGGTCAGTTTCAGAGGCTATTCGAAAAGTTGTTTCAACTATCCTAGTTACGGCATTTCAGTCCCATTTGCTGCAGTCAACCTTAGATCATCAGGTGAGTCCAGGATTTCTGAAACATCTCTCAGCCGTGCGTCTGGGAGATCTCTTCCATCGCTCATCAATGACCGATACCTGAGAGCCTGTGTCCCATAGAGCTCGGAGGTGGTGGCGATTCAGGTGACACTTAATAAGGCACTGTCTGCCGACTAGCGAGGTGACCTTACGGGGGTGGCAACCCCATTAGGGATGGTAAGAGGCATTTTCCTCTGTGCAGGAAACCTTCACTGGTAGAGTCAATTTCAGGGTGAGTGCATTTTTCCTTATGTTTAGTCCAATGTTGGTTTTGACATACTTTGGAACAGTACAGTGTCTCTTACATGATGAACATCGCTTCAGGTTCTCAAATGAACCTTCTCTGGTACAATTTGCACATTTGTGGGACTTTTTAGTAGCTACGGTTAACACTCGTCTCAGCGGTAACCCGTTTCTGTTTAAAGGGGCCTCCTTGATGGTCTGGCTCTGTGGATTTTTAACCAGCTCAGTAACGTCTTCTCCCAATCATCAGAATGCAAAGCAGCGTGGGATCACGTCTGTTGCTGACAAACACCTCTGGGTTTGGAGTGTGGTTGGTATACCGGTTAGGTGCATATTGATGCTGCGCAGGGTCAGGTGCTTGGGGCCGACTGTAGCTGCTGTAATACTGCTGCTGGGAAACATGTGGCTGGGGGTCCCTATCTGGCTTCCTAACTAGGGGTGGGGCATAGGCACAAGGCGGTGACTGAAACATAGCCTGCTGTAATGTCTCCTTAATCTGAGCAATCTTAGAGAAGACCAGATAGGGACCTGGTTCGGTTCACCTATCTGACCAGAAATGTTAAACTCTTTGCGCCAGTATGAGCTGGGCTGTGCATTGGGTGAGAGCGGCACACTCCCTGAAGATTGGCATGGTGTTGGGGCTGACGCAGAGAATCACTGGCTCCAGTTCCCACCCCTTGTTGTGGGGTTACAGTTCTCAGTTCCTCTATTCTGTGATGTGTTCCGGCTGGTTCAATATCATGGTCAATTTGCCCTGTTTTGTTATCTATGCCACTGATCATCTCTGTCATTTCGTCTTTAAGTAGCAACAATTCTGACATGCCACCATCTTCTAACTCTGCAACTTCCTCTCTTTCAAGGAACATCATAATGTGAGTCATCAATGATATGCGGGATTTGTTTTTAACATCTCTTCTCTGTTCGCCTGATATTTCAAGGAAATCACATATCTCTAGTAACTTGTCTTTAGTCAGGGTGTGCAATTCTCCTACTACCTCTTCCTGTAGTTCTTCCAAGGTGCTCGTCATGTTGACAGAACAGGAGGAACTTTTACTGTGCAGGAGTTGACTCTGAATTAGATGGTCCTTACTGTCTCTGATAGTCGATCAATGGCCTCAGTTGACCACGTACTTAACCACTAACTTCCAACACTTTTAGGCACTACAAAATAAAGTAATCAATATAACGTTTACACATTACTCTCACAATTTGTACCCTTTGACAGATTTTAACTTTAACACAATTATATGAATGTTATCAATCTCTATCAACATTTACATTTACATTTAAGTCATTTAGCAGACGCTCTTATCCAGAGCGACTTACAAATTGGTGCATACACCTTATGACATCCAGTGGAACAGCCACTTTACAATAGTGCATCTAAATCTTTTTAGGGGGGTGAGAAGGATTACTTACCCTATCCTAGGTATTCCTTGAAGAGGTGGGGTTTCAGGTGTCTCCGGAAGGTGGTGATTGACTCCGCTGTCCTGGCGTCGTGAGGGAGTTTGTTCCACCATTGGGGGCCAGAGCAGCGAACAGTTTTGACTGGGCTGAGCGGGAACTGTACTTCCTCAGTGGTAGGGAGGCGAGCAGGCCAGAGGTGGATGAACGCAGTGCCCTTGTTTGGGTGTAGGGCCTGATCAGAGCCTGGAGGTACTGAGGTGCCGTTCCCTCACAGCTCCGTAGGCAAGCACCATGGTCTTGTAGCGGATGCGAGCTTCAACTGGAAGCCAGTGGAGAGAGCGGAGGAGCGGGGTGACGTGAGAGAACTTGGGAAGGTTGAACACCAGACGGGCTGCGGCGTTCTGGATGAGTTGTAGGGGTTTAATGGCACAGGCAGGGAGCCCAGCCAACAGCGAGTTGCAGTAATCAAGACGGGAGATGACAAGTGCCTGGATTAGGACCTGCGCCGCTTCCTGTGTGAGGCAGGGTCGTACTCTGCGGATGTTGTAGAGCATGAACCTACAGGAACGGGACACCGCCTTGATGTTAGTTGAGAACGACAGGGTGTTGTCCAGGATCACGCCAAGGTTCTTAGCGCTCTGGGAGGAGGACACAATGGAGTTGTCAACCGTGATGGCGAGATCATGGAACGGGCAGTCCTTCCCCGGGAGGAAGAGGAGCCCGTCTTGCTGAGGTTCAGCTTGAGGTGGTGATCCGTCATCCACACTGATATGTCTGCCAGACATGCAGAGATGCGATTCGCCACCTGGTCATCAGAAGGGGGAAAGGAGAAGATTAATTGTGTGTCGTCTGCATAGCAATGATAGGAGAGACCATGTGAGGTTATGACAGAGCCAAGTGACTTGGTGTATAGCGAGAATAAGAGAGGGCCTAGAACAGAGCCCTGGGGGACACCAGTGGTGAGAGCGCGTGGTGAGGAGACAGATTCTCGCCACGCCACCTGGTAGGAGCGACCTGTCAGGTAGGACGCAATCCAAGCGTGGGCCGCGCCGGAGATGCCCAACTCGGAGAGGGTGGAGAGGAGGATCTGATGGTTCACAGTATCGAAGGCAGCCGATAGGTCTAGAAGGATGAGAGCAGAGGAGAGAGAGTTAGCTTTAGCAGTGCGGAGCGCCTCCGTGATACAGAGAAGAGCAGTCTCAGTTGAATGACTAGTCTTGAAACCTGACTGATTTGGATCAAGAAGGTCATTCTGAGAGAGATAGCGGTAGAGCTGGCCAAGGACGGCACGCTCAAGAGTTTTGGAGAGAAAAGAGAGAAGGGATACTGGTCTGTAGTTGTTGACATCGGAGGGATCGAGTGTAGGTTTTTTCAGAAGGGGTGCAACTCTCGCTCTCTTGAAGACGGAAGGGACGTAGCCAGCGGTCAGGGATGAGTTGATGAGCGAGGTGAGGTAAGGGAGAAGGTCTCCGGAAATGGTCTGGAGAAGAGAGGAGGGGATAGGGTCAAGCGGGCAGGTTGTTGGGCGGCCGGCCGTCACAAGACGCGAGATTTCATCTGGAGAGAGAGGGGAGAAAGAGGTCAGAGCATAGGGTAGGGCAGTGTGAGCAGAACTAGCGGTGTCGTTTGACTTAGCAAACGAGGATCGGATGTCGTCGACCTTCTTTTCAAAATGGTTGACGAAGTCATCTGCAGAGAGGGAGGAGGGGGGGGGGATTCAGGAGGGAGGAGAAGGTGGCAAAGAGCTTCCTAGGGTTAGAGGCAGATGCTTGGAATTTAGAATGGTAGAAAGTGGCTTTAGCAGCAGAGACAGAGGAGGAAAATGTAGAGAGGAGGGAGTGAAAGGATGCCAGGTCCGCAGGGAGGCGAGTTTTCCTCCATTTCCGCTCGGCTGCCCGGAGCCCTGTTCTGTGAGCTCGCAATGAGTCGTCGAGCCACGGAGCGGGAGGGGAGGACCGAGCCGGCCTGGAGGATAGGGGACATAGAGAGTCAAAGGATGCAGAAAGGGAGGAGAGGAGGGTTGAGGAGGCAGAATCAGGAGATAGGTTGGAGAAGGTTTGAGCAGAGGGAAGAGATGATAGGATGGAAGAGGAGAGAGTAGCGGGGAGAGAGAGCGAAGGTTGGGACGGCGCGATACCATCCGAGTAGGGGCAGTGTGGGAAGTGTTGGATGAGAGCGAGAGGGAAAAGGATACAAGGTAGTGGTCGGAGACTTGGAGGGGAGTTGCAATGAGGTTAGTGGAAGAACAGCATCTAGTAAAGATGAGGTCAAGCGTATTGCCTGCCTTGTGAGTAGGGGGGAAGGTGAGAGGGTGAGGTCAAAAGAGGAGAGGAGTGGAAAGAAGGAGGCAGAGAGGAATGAGTCAAAGGTAGACGTGGGGAGGTTAAAGTCGCCCAGAACTGTGAGAGGTGAGCCGTCCTCAGGAAAGGAGCTTATCAAGGCATCAAGCTCATTGATGAACTCTCCAAGGGAACCTGGAGGGCGATAAATGATAAGGATGTTAAGCTTGAAAGGGCTGGTAACTGTGACAGCATGGAATTCAAAGGAGGCGATAGACAGATGGGTAAGGGGAGAAAGAGAGAAAGACCACTTGGGAGAGATGAGGATCCCGGTGCCACCACCCCGCTGACCAGAAGCTCTCGGGTGTGCGAGAACACGTGGGCGGACGAGGAGAGAGCAGTAGGAGTAGCAGTGTTATCTGTGGTGATCCATGTTTCCGTCAGTGCCAAGAAGTCGAGGGACTGGAGGGAGGCATAGGCTGAGATGAACTCTGCCTTGTTGGCCGCAGATCGGCAGTTCCAGAGGCTACCGGAGACCTGGAACTCCACGTGGGTCGTACGCGCTGGGACCACCAGATTAGGTGGCCGCGGCCACGCGGTGTGGAGCGTTTGTATGGTCTGTGCAGAGGAGATAACAGGGATAGCCAGACACATAGTTGACAGGCTACAGAAGAGGCTACGCTAATGCAAGGAGATTGAATGACAAGTGACTACACGCTCTCGAATGTTCAGAAAGTTAAGGTTACGTAGCAAGAATCTTATTGACTAAAATGATTAAAATGATACAGTACTGCTGAAGTAGGCTAGCTGGCAGTAGTTGGCTTGTTGACACTACACTAATCAAGTCGTTCGCTGAGTGTACAGTTTCTACAGTGCTACTATCTGGGGCCAGCTGGCTAGCTAGCAGTGTTGTTTACGTTACGTTGCGTTAAAAGAACGACAATAGCTGGCTAGCTAACCTAGAAAATCGCTTCTAGACTACACAATTATCTTTGAAACAAAGATCGCCATGTAGCTAGCTATGTAGCTAGCTACGATCAAACAACCAAACCGTTGTACTGTAATGAAATGAAAATGAAAATGATACTACCTGTGACTGGGTGACCAGGTTGTTGAATTCGATTCAGTAGACGTTGGCTAGCTGTTAGCTGTTAGCTGTTGGCTAGCTAGCAGAGTCTCCTACGTTAAGGACGACAAATCAGCTGGCTAGCGAATTTCGGTAAATTAAGATAATCACTCCAAGACTACACACTCTAAACTACACAATTATCTTGGAAACAAAGACAGCTATGTAGCTAGCTAACACTAAACTAATCAAGTCGTTCAGTTGAGTGAATAGCACTACAGTGATGCTAATCTGTGGGCTTTTGCTAGCGTTTGCTAGCTGCTGGGCGAATAGCAGTGAATGCTACGTTAGGGTTTACGTAAATACGATAATTATGCAATTATCTCTGATACAAGGACGGCTATGTAGCTAGCTAAGAAGAAATTGCTAAGATTAGACAAATCAACCGTTGTACTATAATGAAATGTAATGAAAGTTATTCTGTCTGCGGAGCGAAGTGCGATGACTGCACGCCCAACCCGGAAGTTGTTGGATGCATC
>NW_026289321.1:0-14645 GCF_023373465.1 Oncorhynchus keta
GTTGCTACCATGCTATATTGTCATGTTGTGTTGCTACCATGCTATATTGTCATGTTGTGTTGTGTTGCTACCATGCTGTGGTGTCATGTTGTGATGCTACCAAGCTATGTTGTCATGTTGTGATGCTACCAAGCTATGTTGTCATGTTGTGATGCTACCAAACTATATTGTCATGTTGTGTTGCTACCATGCTATGTTGTGTTGTCATGTTGTGTTGCTACCATGCTATATTGTTATGTTGTGTTGCTACCAAGCTATGTTGTCATGTTGTGATGCTACCAAGCTATGTTGTCATGTTGTGTTGCTACCAAGCTATATTGTCATGTTGTGATGCTACCAAGCTATGTTGTGATGCTACCATGCTGTCATGTTGTGTTGCTACCAAGCTATGTTGTCATGTTGTGATGCTACCAAGCTATGTTGTCATGTTGTGTTGCTACCATGCTATGTTGTTATGTTGTGTTGCTACCAAGCTATGTTGTCATGTTTTGCAACATAGCAACACATGTCAGGAGGCCTTTTGACTTTTGGTAGGCCCTCAATGTAAATAAGAATGTATTTCTTAACCAACTTGCCTAGTTAAATAAAATGTCAATTGTGGATAAAGAGCAACCCGTCTAAACAGAACACAGAGGGTGTTCTTTAATGGAAGCCTCTCAAACATAATCCAGTTAGAATCAGGAATTCCCCAGGGTAGCTGTTTAGGCCCCTTACTTTTTTCAATCTATGCTAAAGACAGTGTGTCCATGTATGCAGATGACTCAATGCAATACACATCAGCTACTACGGCGACTGAAATGACAGCAACACTTAAAGAGTTGCAGTTAATTTCAGAGTGGGTGGCAAGGAATACGTTAGCCCTAAATATTTCAAAAACTAAAATAATTGTATTTGGGACAAATCATTCACTAAACCTCAACTAAATCTTGTCATGTATACTGTGGATATTGAGCAAGTTGAGGTGACTAAACTGCTTGGAGTAACCCTAGATTGTAAACTGTCATAGTCAAAACATATTTATGCAGTAGTATCTAAAATGAGGGAGAAATCTGTCTATAATAAAGCGATGCTCTGCCTTCTCAACACTATCAACAAGGCAGGTCCTACAGGCCCTAGTTTCTCCCTTCTTAACAACACTATCAACAAGGCAGGTCCTACAGGCCCTAGTTTCTACCTTCTTAACAACACTATCAACAAGGCAGGTCCTACAGGCCCTGGTTTCTCCCTTCTTAACAACACTATCAACAAGGCAGGTCCTACAGGCCCTAGTTTCTACCTTCTTAACAACACTATCAACAAGGCAGGTCCTACAGGCCCTGGTTTCTACCTTCTTAACAACACTATCAACAAGACAGGTCCTACAGGCCCTAGTTTCTACCTTCTTAACAACACTATCAACAAGGCAGGTCCTACAGGCCCTAGTTTCTACCTTCTTAACAACACTATCAACAAGGCAGGTCCTACAGGCCCTAGTTTCTCCCTTCTTAACAACACTATCAACAAGGCAGGTCCTACAGGCCCTAGTTTCTACCTTCTTAACAACACTATCAACAAGGCAGGTCCTACAGGCCCTGGTTTCTACCTTCTTAACAACACTATCAACAAGGCAGGTCCTACAGGCCCTAGTTTCTACCTTCTTAACAACACTATCAACAAGGCAGGTCCTACAGGTCCTAGTTTCTACCTTCTTAACAACACTATCAACAAGGCAGGTCCTACAGGCCCTAGTTTCTACCTTCTTAACAACAATATCAACAAGGTAGGTCCTACAGACCCTGGTTTCTACCTTCTTAACAACAATATCAACAAGGCAGGTCCTGTTCAGTCATGTGGTCAGGTGCCACAAATAGAGGGACTCAGAACAGGGCAGCACGGTTGGCCCTTGGACGTACACAGAGAGCTAACATTAATGACATGCATGTCAATCTCTCTTGGCTCAATGCGGAGGAGAGATTGACTTCATCACTTCATTGTATTTGTGAGAGGTATTGACATGTTGAAAGTACTGAGCTGTCTGTTTGAACTATTGGCACACAGCTCAGACACCCATACATACCCCACAAGACATGCCACCAGAGGTCTCTTCACAGTCCCCAAGCCCAGAACAGACTATGGGAGGCTCCCAGTACTACATAGAGCCATGCCTACATGGAACTCTATTCCACAGTACTACATAGAGCCATGACTACATGGAACTCTATTCCACAGTACTACATAGAGCCATGACTACATGGAACTCTATTCCACAGTACTACATAGAGCCATGACTACATGGAACTCTATTCCACAGTACTACATAGAGCCATGACTAGATGGAACTCTATTCCACAGTACTACATAGAGCCATGACTACATGGAACTCTATTCCACAGTACTACATAGAGCCATGACTACATGGAACTCTATTCCACAGTACTACATAGAGCCATGACTACATGGAACTCTATTCCACAGTACTACATAGAGCCATGACTACATGGAACTCTATTCCACAGTACTACATAGAGCCATGACTACATGGAACTCTATTCCACAGTACTACATAGAGCCATGACTACATGGAACTCTATTCCACAGTACTACATAGAGCCATGACTACATGGAACTCTATTCCACAGTACTACATAGAGCCATGACTACATGGAACTCTATTCCACAGTACTACATAGAGCCATGACTACATGGAACTCTATTCCACAGTACTACATAGAGCCATGACTACATGGAACTCTATTCCACAGTACTACATAGAGCCATGACTACATGGAACTCTATTCCACAGTACTACATAGAGCCATGACTACATGGAACTCTATTCCACAGTACTACATAGAACCATGACTACATGGAACTCTATTCCACAGTACTACATAGAGCCATGACTACATGGAACTCTATTCCACATCAGGTAACTGATGCAGCAGTAGAATCAGATTTATAAACAGATAAACCACCTTGTGGAACAGGGGGGACTGTGAAGACACAGTCACATGCATCCACACACACAATAACATACACACTATCCACACACACAATAACATCCACACTATCCACACACACAATAACATACACACTATCCACACACACAATAACATACACACTATCCAAACATGTACACATGGATTTTGTGTTATAGATAAGTGATAGTAGTAGAGTAGAGGCCTGAGGGCACACACTTAATATGTTGTGAAATCTGTTATGAATGTATTCTAATGTTTTTAACATGTATAACTGCCTTAATGTTGCTGGAGCCCAGAAGAGTAGCTGCTGCCTTGGCAGGAACTAATGGGGATCCATAATAAACCCCAGGAAGAGTAGCCGCTGCCTTGGCAGGAACTAATGGGGATCCATAATAAACCCCAGGAAGAGTAGCTGCTGCCTTGGCAGGAACTAATGAGGATCCATAATAAACCCCAGGAAGAGTAGCTGCTGCCTTAGCAGGAACCAATGAGGATCCATAGTAAACCCCAGGAAGAGTAGCTGCTGCCTTGGCAGGAACTAATGAGGATCCATAATAAACCCCAGGAAGAGTAGCTGCTGCCTTGGCAGGAACTAATGGGGATCCATAATAAACCCCAGGAAGAGTAGCTGCTGCCTTGGCAGGAACTAATGGGGATCCACAATAAACCCCAGGAAGAGTAGCTGCTGCCTTGGCAGGAACCAATGGGGATCCATAATAAAACCCCAGAAGAGTAGCTGCCTTGGCAGGAACTAATGAGGATCCATAATAAACCCCAGGAAGAGTAGCTGCTGCCTTGGCAGGAACTAATGGGGATCCATAATAAACCCCAGGAAGAGTAGCTGCTGCCTTGGCAGGAACTAATGGGGATCCATAATAAACCCCAGGAAGAGTAGCTGCTGCATTGGCAGGAACTAATGGGGATCCATAATAAACCCCAGGAAGAGTAGCTGCTGACTTGACAGGAACTAATGGTGATCCATAATAAACCCCAGGAAGAGTAGCTGCTGCCTTGGCAGGAACTAATGGGGATCCCTAATAAACCTCAGGAAGAGTAGCTGCTGCCTTGGCAGGAACTAATGGGGATCCCTAATAAACCTCAGGAAGAGTAGCTGCTGCCTTGGCAGAGTCTTGGAGAGTCACACACAGTTGACCCATATAGTGGCCTTCAGAAAGTATTCATACCCCTTGACTTATTCCACATTTTCTTGTTACAGCCTGAATTCAAAATGGATTAAATGTTTCTCACCCATTTACACACAATACCCCATAATGACATCACAATACACCATACTGACGCCACAATACCCCATACTGACGTCACAATACCCCATACTGACGTCACAATACCCCATACTGACGTCATAAATACCCATACTCACAATACCCCATACTGACGCCACAATACCCCATACTGACGCCACAATACCCCATACTGACGTCACAATACCCCATAATGACGTCACAATACCCCATAATGACGCCACAATACCCCATAATGACGCCACAATACCCCATAATGACGTCACAATACCCCATAATGACGTCACAATACCCCTATAATGACGCGTCACAATACCCCATAATGACGCCACAATACCCCCATAATGACGTCACAATACCCCCATACTGACGTCACAATACCCCATACTGACGCCACAATACCCCATAATGACGTCACAATACCCTATAATGACGTCAATACTCCCATAATGACGCCACAATACCCCATAATGACGCCACAATACCCATACTGACGTCACAATACCCCATACTGACGTCACAATACCCCATAATGACGTCACAATACCCCATACTGACGTCACAATACCTCATAATGACAAAGTGAAAACATGTTTTTAGAAATGTTTGCTAATTTATTGAGAATGAAAAACAGAACTCTCTCATTTTCATAAGTATTCACATCCCTGGGTCAATACCCTGAGTCAATACATGTTAGAATCACCTTTGGTAGCGATTACAGCTGTGAGTCTCTCTGGGTCTCTAAGAGCAATTACAGCTGTGAGTCTCTGGGTCTCTAAGAGCGATTACAGCTGTGAGTCTCTCTGGTCTCTAAGAGCGATTACAGCTGCGAGTCTCTCTGGTCTCTAAGAGCGATTAGAGCTGCGAGTCTCTGGGTCTCTAAGAGCGATTACAGCTGTGAGTCTCTCTGGTCTCTAAGAGCGATTAGAGCTGCGAGTCTCTCTGGTCTCTAAGAGCGATTAGAGCTGCGAGTCTCTGGGTCTCTAAGAGCGATTACAGCTGTGAGTCTCTCTGGGTCTCTAAGAGCGATTAGAGCTGTGAGTCTCTCTGGTCTCTAAGAGCGATTACAGCTGTGAGTCTCTCTGGTCTCTAAGAGCGATTACAGCTGTGAGTCTCTGGGTCTCTAAGAGCGATTACAGCTGTGAGTCTCTCTGGTCTCTAAGAGCGATTACAGCTGTGAGTCTCTCTGGTCTCTAAGAGCGATTACAGCTGTGAGTCTCTCTGGTCTCTAAGAGCGATTACAGCTGTGAGTCTCTCTGGTCTCTAAGAGCGATTACAGCTGTGAGTCTCTCTGGTCTCTAAGAGCGATTACAGCTGTGAGTCTCTCTGGTCTCTAAGAGCGATTACAGCTGTGAGTCTCTGGGTCTCTAAGAGCGATTACAGCTGTGAGTCTCTCTGGTCTCTAAGAGCGATTACAGCTGTGAGTCTCTCTGGTCTCTAAGAGCGATTACAGCTGTGAGTCTCTGGGTCTCTAAGAGCGATTACAGCTGTGAGTCTCTCTGGTCTCTAAGAGCGATTACAGCTGTGAGTCTCTCTGGTCTCTAAGAGCGATTACAGCTGTGAGTCTCTCTGGTCTCTAAGAGCGATTACAGCTGTGAGTCTCTGGGTCTCTAAGAGCGATTACAGCTGTGAGTCTCTCTGGTCTCTAAGAGCGATTACAGCTGTGAGTCTCTCTGGTCTCTAAGAGCGATTACAGCTGTGAGTCTCTCAGAGCGATTACAGCTGTGAGTCTCTGGGTCTCTAAGAGCGATTACAGCTGTGAGTCTCTCTGGTCTCTAAGAGCGATTACAGCTGTGAATTATTTTTTTAAATGCTTCAATTTCTCAGTTCAAGTGCTTCAACCCGTTTTACCTTGAATTAGTCCTTTTGCAAGTCTTTCTTGGTAAGCCATTCTTCAGGCTCTGTGAAGCCACATATCTGTTGATCATTGCTAAACACACATTTCCAAGCCGATGTAGCCCTTTCCTGCAGTCAAATGACCGAATGGCCTCATGGGTGGAATGTTATAAAATATTTTGTTGCAAACAGGATGCTTGTTTTGGAATATTTGTATTCTGTTTAGGTTTCCTTCTTTTCACTCTGTCAATTAGGTTAGTATTGTGGAGTAACTACAATGTTGTTTTAAAGTTACAATTGGCCTCATGGTGAAATCCTTCATCATCATCATCACATACCTACAAACCATCATCATCATCACATACCTACAAACCATTATCATCACAGGCCTACAAACCATTATCATCACATACCTACAAACCATCATCATCACATACCTACAAACCATCATCATCATCACAGGCCTACAAACCATCATCATCATCACAGGCCTACAAACCATCATCATCATCACAGGCCTACAAACCATCATCATCACATACCTACAAACCATCATCATCACATACCTACAAACCATCATCACATACCTACAAACCATCATCATCACATACCTACAAACCATCATCATCACATACCTACAAACCATCATCATCACAGGCCTACAAACCATCATCATCACATACCTACAAACCATCATCATCACATACCTACAAACCATCATCATCACATACCTACAAACCATCATCATCACATACCTACAAACCATCATCATCACATACCTACAAACCATCATCATCACATACCTACAAACCATCATCATCATCACATACCTACAAACCATCATCATCACATACCTACAAACCATCATCATCATCACAGGCCTACAAACCATCATCATCATCACAGGCCTACAAACCATCATCATCATCACAGGTCTACAAACCATCATCATCACATACCACAAACCATCATCATCATCACAGGCCTACATACCATCATCATCACATACCTACAAACCATTATCATCATCACAGGCCTACAAACCATCATCATCACATACCTACAAACCATCATCATCATCACAGGCCTACAAACCATCATCATCACATACCTACAAACCATCATCATCATCACAGGCCTACAAACCATCATCATCACATACCTACAAACCATCATCATCATCACAGGCCTACAAACCATCATCATCACATACCTACAAACCATCATCATCACATACCTACAAACCATCATCACCATCACAGGCCTACATACCTCCATCACCATCATCACAGGCCTACATACCTCCATCACCACCATCACAGGCCTACATACCTCCATCACAGGCCTACATACCTCCATCACCACCATCACAGGCCTACATACCTCCATCACCACCATCACAGGCCTCCATACCTCCATCACCACCATCACAGGCCTACATACCTCCATCACCACCATCACAGGCCTACATACCTCCATCACCATCATCATCACAGGCCTACAAACCATCATCATCACAGGCCTACATACCTCCATCACCACCATCACAGGCCTACATACCTCCATCACCATCATCACAGGCCTACATACCTCCATCACCATCATCACAGGCCTACATACCTCCATCACCACCATCACAGGCCTACATACCTCCATCACCATCATCACAGGCCTACATACTCCATCACCACCATCACAGGCCTCCACATACCTCCATCACAGGCCTACATACCTCCATCACCATCATCACAGGCCTACATACCTCCATCACCACCATCACAGGTCTACATACCCTCCATCACCATCATCACAGGCCTACATACCTCCATCACCATCATCACAGGCCTACATACCTCCATCACCACCATCACAGGCCTACATACCTCCATCACCACCATCACAGGCCTACATACCTCCATCACCATCATCACAGGCCACATACCTCCATCACCATCATCACAGGGGGTCATACCTCCATCACCATCATCACAGGCCTACATACCCATCACACCATCATCACAGGCCTACATACCACCATCACCACCATCACAGGCCATACCTCCATCACCATCATCACAGGCCTACATACCTCCATCACCATCATCACAGGCCTACATACCCCCATCACCATCATCACAGGCCCACATACCTCCATCACCACCATCACAGGCCTACATACCTCCATCACCATCATCACAGGCCTACATACCACATCACCACCATCACAGGCATACATACCTCCATCACAGGCCTACATACCTCCATCACTCACCATCACGGCCCTACAAACCTCCATCACCATCATCACAGGCCTACATACCTCCATCACAGGCCTATGAAGTACCTCATCACCATCATCACAGGCCTACATACCTCCATCACCACCATCACAGGCCTGCAGCCTCCATCACCACATACCTCCATCACGGGTCTGCCTTACCTCCATCACCATCATCACAGGCCTACATACCTCGTCACACCATCATCACTGGGCCTACATACCTCCATCACCATCATCACATTACCATACCTCCATCACAGCATCTGTCACAAGATATACATACCTCCATCACAGGCCTACATGCCTCCATCACCACCATCACAGGCCTACATGCCTCCATGTACCATCATGCAGACCCTACATACCTCCATCACCACCATCACAGGCCTACATACCTCCATCACACCATCATCACAGGCCTACTTGCCTCCATCACCATCATCACAGGCCTCCATACCTCCATCACCACCATCACAGGCCTACATGCCTCCATCACCATCATCACAGGCCTACATACCTCCATCACCACCATCCTCCATCACAGGCCTACATACCCTCCATCACCACCATCACAGGCCTACATGCCTCAATCACCCATCATCACAGGCCTACATACCTCCATCACCATCATCACAGGCCTACATCACCACCATCACAGGTCTACAAATACCACCATCACAGGCCTACATACCACCATCACCACCATCACAGGCCTACATACCTCCATCACCATCATCACAGGCCTACATACCTCCATCACCATCATCACAGGCCTACATCACAGGCTTACATACCTCCATCACCATCATCACAGGCCTACATACAGGCTTACATCCATCACCCATCACAGGCCTACATACCTCCATACCTCCATCACAGGCCTACATACCTCCATCACAGGCTTACATACCTCCATCACCATCATCACAGGCCTACATACCTCCATCACAGGCATACCTCCATCACCACCATCTTGATGCTGTAATGTCTATGTTTGATCCACACTGTTCTTCTGATAGCCCAGTTGTCTCATGACCTCACTGCAGTAGTCTTCCACTTGGGAGATCTGCTCAATGTTCAACCTTTCTCTCCATGCGAAGATGGCTCCTTAGCGTCCCTGGACGATATTACAAACAGTTTGTCTGAGGAGTAACCGTGTCCGTGGGTCATGTTCAACACGAACTTATCCATGGCAGGAAAGGAGGAGAGTTTGGAGAAGCTGTAGAGTCTCCTGAGTTCTCCATGGGGTGTAGAACCAAGTCCTCGTAGCGAATCTTGATGTAATTCCTCTTCACCCAGGGGGCGCGTTCATCATGAGCATCATGTCGTTCAGCCAGTTGTCATAATAGCTCCATTGCACTAGAGACATAATTCTCTGCCCGGTTCCCCCTGTTGTTGGGCACCAGTAGACGCTTGTATTTCTCCGTCTGTTTTTTTACTCCTCAGTACCTGTATGCTCTCCTTGACCAGAGCTTGTTTCGATTTCAGTCGTGAATTGTGAACTGCCCGTGGGTCTCTAAACAACTGAATGATCTGGAGATTTAAAGCGGGATCTCTCATTAACGGGACGAGTACACTGAGGTCCAGAACCCGCACACCTTTGATTACCACGACGCGGTACTTCTTGCACTCCTCTCCAACTCTTTGATATCTTTCCTTGGACACTTTCCACAGACGTCATCTTGGATTAATCCACGTCGTTTCTTGTACGCCTCATAAAGGTTCCGAGCAGATCACTTTGTTCTTTCTCCATCCAAATATAAAAGACGTGGTGATATTTTGGCTCCCTGTGTAGAGTTTTAAAACGGAGAAGTCGCATCGTAATAACGCCTTCATCATATCACGCACGGCTCCTTGTAGACTGACTGCATCTCCTGGATAGAGAGCCTGCCATATATGCCACATGGGCTCGTAGAGGTAAAACACATCGGGGTGTTGATTGAATAACTCTCCTAAGAACGATGACCCCGTCCTCCATGTAGCATGTAAATAAACGTGTATTTTAGACTGGCTCCTGTTGACTACCGTCTCTTCCACGGTACCGTAGTGTTGCTGAATTTGTCCCCGTTATTCCACACATCGAGGTCAGGGGCACCTCGGCTGTTGCTTGCCATGTTTAATATGCCCCTAATTTACTCCTGTAGTCCAGCATATACGGAATTAACAGAAGTAACACGGAATATGCTAGAATTAAAATGAAGTATTTCTTCTGTAGCCTCCTTTTCATTTCCTCTCTCACAGATAGACAGGGCTGTTGTTGGGTTTCGGTGCCGCTCTGTGAAGGCTGAGACCAGCAAGAAGAAAGAGATGAACAATAAATGACTTAGACACGCCCATTCAAATGATGACGTAAAAGCCCACGGTCACAGGTTCAAAATAAAAGCCCAGTTATATAGTTTCAGTCTAATGTGCATTCATGTAGCCTTATTTTTATTTTATCTTTTAATTAAACGTTTTTTTTCCGAATCATATTTATGTATAGCTAGGCCTATATAGATGTTTCAATGTTAATTTAGAGTCTTATAGCAACGGGTCTGAATACATATGGAAAATAAGGTATTTCTGCTGGGTTTCTTCCAAAAACCTGTTTTCTTTTCGCTTTGTTAATATGAGATATCGTGTGTAGATTGATGAGGGAAAATGTCATTTAATCAATTTTAGAATAAGGCTGTAACAAAATGTGGGAAAAGTTGTATAGGCCATCATTGTAAATAGAAATAGGTTCTTAAGCTTTTACCTGAAATAAATAGATGTTAAATAGATGTTAAATAAAGGTTAAAAAATGTTTTAAGTCACGTGGTCTGAATACTTTCCGAATGCCCTGTACTGGTGAAAAACACACATATCCCTGCAAAGGAAAAGCTGTTCTCCAACGAAAGCGACTGAAAACAGAGAAATAACTGTAGTTCAGTTTTTATTCTAACAATTTGTTGCCATGGTGAATAATCCAATAGCAATTGGTAGGACACATGAGAGAGTTTACCGGAATCTCTACATTGAAAATACTGTTGATCTAATGACATTTAGTGGGATTCTAAATTCAAATATAAGGGGCTTTTATACAACTTATATATTTTAAACACCAATTTATAAACTGCACACACACCAAAACCCCTGTTGCTTTGACAAGAGTCAATAAATCACTAGTATCGATCAGGTCGTAGGTCTATGTGCTTTTGAAACTAACGCAACTGGGGGGGAACACATGGAAACTGGTTTATGGGTAATTCAAATGTCCTTTCATCTCGGCAAACGAGGAAATGAATTTTTTAAATCACATTTTTCCTTTTGTCAATTTCAACGCCAGTAAATGGTCTAATGCAAAATGCTTTTATTTCCCACTTATCTCTAAATGTGAGTAGCGGACAAAATATAAAAACAACAAGATTGTTCTATTTCCATGTAATAATATATGTCTTTTTCTTTTCATGTGTTCGAATTCGAAATACCAAAACCAAGTTGTTTTATTTCTCAGTTGGAAGATATTATATTGCCGAAAACAAAAAAGCACTCATCGGTAGATCATGATCTTAGAAAATAACAAATCGGTTCCATTTCTCATTACTGGTGATGTGGGCTGGGCTAAATACATAGTCTTGTATCGTTGACCAAACGCATATCCTGTTCAAACCTAGCCTTCAAAATAAGAGTTGAGTGTGTGTTGTGCGACTTTGTGTGTGTGTTAAAAAATACATACTTGTGTTCTTTCTAGAGCATATAGCGAATACTTAAGTCAACTATCATTTATCAAGTGCGATTCCAAAAATAATAAGACGAAAAGGCAAGTTTGTACTAAGTTTACTAGAAGTTTTATAAGCGTAGGACTGGTCTGGAAAACGTAGGGAGGTCTGGAAAACGTAGGGAGGTCTGGAAAACGTAGGGAGGTCTGGAAAACGTAGGGAGGTCTGGAAAACACAGCAGGCATGTGAGCATCCTTTTTACTATTTGGTTCTCTTCTCCAGGGAGGCTATCCCATAACACCTTGCATTGGCGAAAATGTGAGACCGAAGTCCGCGCCCAGGACAAAATGGATGCGGTCCAAACACTTTAAAAAGACACCCTCGTCCACCTACCCTTGGGGGAATCCCCGTCGCCATCTTGGAGGGCGGTCCAGATGATTAGCCAAGCAAGGGAAGATTGCAACGTAAGCCCCTCACCCTTGTTTTCAGTCGGCTTTGCGAGTCTACAATTATGTTCACGCCGGGGCCTGAAACTCCCCATAAATCAACGAATGTACATCTGCTAAGAAAAGGCAGCAAAATCTTTAAATGAACAGTGTCAAGTGATAAAAACAATCAAGCATCCCAGAAAAGTGCTAAAAAAGGTTCATGAAATCAATCATTTCCTAGTAACAGATGACATTCATCTCTGAAACTCAGCTAGATAATACCTTAGATGATACAGTGGTAGTAATACAAGGTTATAACATCGACAGAAAATATAGAAATGCCAAAGGTGGAGGTGTTGCTGTTTATATTCAGAACCACATTCCTGTAAAGATTAGAGATGATCTCATGTTAAATACTGTTGAAGTAATATGGCTACAGGTTCACCTGCCTCCCCTAAAGCCCATTCTGGTGGGAAGCTGCTATAGACCACCAAGTGTTAACAGTCAGTATCTGGATAATGTTAAATACTGTTGTAGTAATATGGCTACAGGTTCATCTGCCTCCCCTAAAGCCCATTCTGGTGGGAAGCTGCTATAGACCACCAAGTGTTAACAGTCAGTATCTGGATAATGTTAAATACTGTTGTAGTAATATGGCTACAGGTTCATCTGCTCACCTAAAGCCATTCTGGTGGGAAGCTGCTATAGACAGTCAGTATCTGGATAATGTTAAATACTGTTGTAGTAATATGGCTACAGGTTCATCTGCCTCCCTCAAAGCCCATTCTGGTGGGAAGCTGCTATAGACCACCAAGTGTTAACAGTCAGTATTTGGATAACGTGTGAAATGCTTGATAATATATGTGACATCAACAGAGAGGTATATTTTCTGGTGATTTAAATACGACTGGCTTTCATCAAGCTGCCCACCAAGATAAAGCTTCAAACTCTAACTAGTGCCAGTAACCTGGTTCAGGTTATCAGTCAACCTACCAGGGTAGTTTAAACAGCACAGGAATGACATCATCAACATGTATTCATCACACATCTTTACTAATGCTGCAGAAATCTGCTTTAAAGCAGTATCTAAATCCTTTGGATTTAGTAGCCAGTTACAAATAAGCACGCACCCAAAAAGAAATGTACTATAAAAACTGAAAACCCCACGGATTGATGAGGATTTGAACAGTTGCATGGTTGAGAGGGATGAGGTTAAAGGAATGGCTGGCTGCACAACCAACTGGCAAACGTACTGCAAACTGAGAAATCATGTGACTAAACTAAAACAAAAAGAAGAGAAAACGGCACTAAATGTCACCTGTTAAATGGGATACTTCACAGGCTGTAACTACTCATGGTTATATAGTGATGTTCAGTTGTGATCTGTTAAATGGGATACTTCACAGGCTGTAACTACTCATGGTTATATAGTAATGTTCAGTTGTGATCTGTTAAATGGGATACTTCACAGGCTGCAACTACTCATGGTTATATAGTGATGTTCAGTTGTGATCTGTTAAATGGGATACTTCACAGGCTGCAACTACTCATGGTTATATAGTGATGTTCAGTTGTGATCTGTTAAATGGGATACTTCACAGGCTGTAACTACTCATGGTTATATAATGATGTTCGTAGAGTTGTGATCTGTTAAATGGGATACTTCACAGGCTGTAACTACTCATGGTTATATAGTAATGTTCAGTTGTGATCTGTTAAATGGGGTACTTCACGGGCTGTAACTACTCTCATGGTTATATAATGATGTTCAGTTGTGATCTGTTAAATGGGATACTTCACAGGCTGTAACTACTCATGGTTATATAGTGATGTTCAGTTGTGATCTGTTAAATGGGATACTTCACAGGCTGTAACTACTCGCCGTTTATATAGTGATGTTCAGTTGTGATCTGTTAAATGGGATACTTCACAGGCTGCAACTACTCATGGTTATATAATGATGTTCATTAGAGTTGTGATCTGTTAAATGGGATACTTCACAGGCTGTAACTACTCATGGTTATATAATGATGTTCAGTTGTGATCTGTTAAATGGGATACTTCACAGGCTGTAACTACTCATGGTTATATAATGATGTTCATTAGAGTTGTGATCTGTTAAATGGGATACTTCACAGGCTGTAACTACTCATGGTTATATAGTAATGTTCAGTTGTGATCTGTTAAATGGGGTACTT